>NC_031769.1:147739953-147787696 GCF_001522545.3 Parus major
AAAATAAAATAAAATAAAATAAAATAAAATAAAATAAAATAAAATAAAATAAAATAAAATAAAATAAAATAAAATAAAATAAAATAAAATATGTATTCCAGCTGCATACTGGGAACAGCTTAGGTCAATCCAGAATGGTCATTGCTGATGATTTTCTATGAGAAAATGGATTTTTTTTTCCTTATGACTATTAAAACATGGTACAGTGAAGATGTCCACAACTGAAAGATATTTGTTCCTACTGCTTGAAGAAGTAACATTTCTCAAAACTCTCTTTGTCCAGGCAGTGCCAAAGCATGATGCTCAGATTTGTACCTCTCCCTGAATCCTCATCAGCTTTCCTTTTTCCAAGATCAAGTGTTGTGAACTGAACATGGTATTTTCTTCCCTGTGCATTTTACAGACTCTGCCCTTTCTCCTGTTCCAAGATCCCATGGATGATGTTGTGCCTTAGCTGGGCTCACTCTTAATTAATGCTGTCTCACTTTCCAAACTGTTTCACATTTTTGGATGATATGAAGCTGCTTGAACATTCTCTCATCCCAAGATCTTGAAAAGCAAAAAAGCCTTTTTCTGATGAGTGGTTTCTTGAGAAAGCCAGCAGTTCACAAAAAATCAGTGCTAAGGGATTGATTCATTTCCATTCTTCCATCTGCACCAAAAATATCAGTATCCAGGCAGGAGATGGGATATTTTATTACGTGAAGCTTACATGAGGGACTATTTCAGTATGAAAATTGCAATACAAATATATTATTATCTATCTCAGAATACACTGGAATAGTCAGTCCCACACTCATCACATCACAGTATCTGAACACCTCAGGGATGATATAATAATCTAATTGATCTAAAAAAGGCAGTGTAATTATATAATTATACCTTTACTGCTATATTTCACACATAGAGACTATTTATAATGAATACTCTTTTACTTTTGAAAGGATCTATTTTCTTCAATAGGAGACAGTGGGGTAATTAATAGACAGGAAAGTTCTTTGATTGGGGAAGGTATTAAACCTCAAATGAAAAGCTCAGTGTTTGCATTTAAGCAGTTGATTGCCTCCTTGCACCTCAGGGCTCCTCAACAAGAAAAGATAATGAGTCTTCTTTTTTCTCTGATGCTCTCTGGGTGGGTGCTCAAGAGCAATGCTCATTATTTGGGGATTCTTTTCCCAAATTTAGCAGCTAAAATGCAAACTTTTAGTCTGACTTAGTCACCCTGGCTTGTCTGCAGTCGATAAGGAGAAGCTGGAACCACCAAGAGAAGTAATTTATACCACCAAGGGTGTCTGATGGGTGGGACAACAGACCAGGGCTGGAATTCCCTAACAATCAATGGAATCATGGAATCAGTCATGGAATAGCCCCAGCTGGAAGGGATCCACAAGGATCTTCAAAGTCCAGCTCCTGGAACTGCACAGAACAATCCTTGCAATCACACCATGTCCTTAAATAACCTGAATAATCAGTTCCACCTGGTTCTGGATGAACACAAGCACTTTCCTACATTTGTGAAGTTTGGCTGTCATGAATTAGGGCAGATTTCCCCTTCAGCACTGCATTTTCTCTTACTTTATATGATTATATTATAATATTATTATAATATTATTACATTATAATATTATTATATTATAATATTATTATATTATAATATTATTATAATCACATGAACACATTAATATATAGTTAATATTAGTATTATAATTAATTATATTATTATATTACAGTAATAATTATTATATTTTATATCATATTGTATTATTTATATATTTCTATTATTTATCTTACTTTATATACTTTATATTTTCTATTCTCTTACTTTATATGAAGCCCAAAATACCTACAAATTCCACGCGGTGTGCGTGAAGGCACAATTTTATAGTTATATGTTCCTATATATATAAATATTTATAGATGCATGTTATAGTCACTAATTATAAAAATAAAGTGATGCTAAAACACACAAACTGGTCTGGCACTGTGGTGCTGAAAGGAGCACAACAAAACTTCTGCATCTTAAGCAGCAGAAACAAGAGAGAAATATGAATTCTTTAACAAATAAATATGTGCCTCTTTCTGCTGCTCACCTGAGAAATGTTTCTTTAAAATTAGGGAAAAAAATCTTCAGCACAAGCTCAAGCTCTTTTTCAGAGAAGTATTGAATGGAGGGATTTTTTTAATGCATATCTTTGAGTCTTGCTGCCTTCAGGAGGACTGAGAAACATGCTAAAGTTAAGTAAATGTCATCATGGCAAAATAATGCATCTCTCTAAATTGGGAAATGTGAAAGGATGGCTGTAATTGATTGGACTCCTCTCAAAGGTCAAATGCTGCCAAGAGTTGGTATTTTGTTTTTTTTTTTTCTATTGCTGTTTCTTCAATTTCGTTTCTGTAACACAAATGTTAAAAATTTCTTTGTAACATTTTAATTCACAAATTAAATTATAGCTCAAATACCTGGAAGCAGTTATTAGAATTTCCCTTTAACCATATTCTTTTGTATGATCTTCATACACACACAAAACCCTAATTAAATTTTATTTGTTTTCATGCCCAATTTGCAATTTCTGATTTTCCCTTTCTTCATTAATTAGATAAGGAAAAAGTGATAGGGTTTTAATTACTCAAGATATGTGTGAACACATCTTAATTTTCAATTAAAGGTGAGACAGGATGTTTGAAGAGAAATTAACTAACACAGTAATTTTTTTATTATGATCCTGACAGAAAACATATATATCACGAGATGCTATCAGCAGGCTTGTTTACACGTCTGGGGAATCTCTAGGGTATGTCGTAAATGGAAAGAAATTCAATTATTGGAGGAAGAAATAAAGGTCTAAATCTCCAACAAAACCAGTGAAAGCAGCACCTCTGACTTCTTTTAGCAGGATCATATCCAGTTAAGAATGACCTAATTTCTCTAGAGGATTTTTTCTGGAGCAATGTGGCACTTGGTGTGCGACCCCTCCAGTGAAGAAAATTCTGATTTCGGGGAGTTCAAAGCCAGATTTAAAACATACTGGTAGTCCACCCTCCTAATTTTACGAGCAAAATATGCATATGAATTGCTGCTAAATGATCTTCCTAAAGGGAAGGAAAAGTCAGTGGGATGACAAATGCCAGTGAGGAGAGCTTATATACACTGGGAAAGACCACAGGCAAATCCATAACTCACTGCTCGTGCTCAGTAATGAAGAAGTGAATGCCTTGGGTGGGTGTCTGGCACACCTTTGACAAAGACAGCTCCTAAATCACCAGGTATCAGCTGCAGAGTCTCCTAAGCCACCCTTGGGCCCTGAAGAGCCACAGCCAGGCGATGGTGGCCAGCCATAAGAGGCTGCTCTGAGTCATTTGTCAGGAATGACAATGCCTCTGCCTTGTCTTCTTGTCCTCTTAGCCCGAGTGCTCTGCAAAGCCCTTCAAACCTGTCACTTGTTCTCTGCTCTGAATAATGCAGAAATGGATGTCTGAACCAAAGTTGTCAGAAACATTTAGAGATAAATAAACTACAGCATAAAGGGAGCTATTTGTGTATGCTTTGGATTAGCTTAACCTGGTTTTAGGAAATTGCAGATGTACCCAGGACATTATGTTTTCTTTCTTATAAATTATGCAAAGAAAGTAATACCAACTTTAATGGAGACATCTCTCCAAAATGAAGCAGTCTCAAATTGTCAACACTGAGAATGTCCCATTGGTCCCTGTGATTTCATCACGTTGCAGCATTGGACTGACAGTCTGCTTCAAAATTATATGTGAATATAAATCACAGCAGCACAGAGCCATGGAATCACTGATGCTGGGAAAGCCCTCGAAGATCATCGAGTCCAAACATAAACCCAGCACCGCCAAGGGTAGGAACATGTCCCAAGTGCCACATCTACACACCTTGCAGGTCCCTCCAGGGATGGTGACTCCACCACTGCTCTGGGCAGCCTCTCCCAGTGTTTGAGAACCCTTCCAGTGAAGATTTTTTCTTTATATCCAATCAAAACCTGGTGCAACTTGAGGTTGCTTCCTTCTGTCCAATTACTTGCTGCTTGGGAGAAGAGACCGACCCCTGGCTACAACCTCCCTTCAGGTGTCTGTAGAGAGTGATGAGACTCCCCTGAACCTCCTTTTCTCTGGTCTGAGCCTCCCCAGCTCCCTCAGATGCTCCTCATGGGATTTGTTCTCCGCTGAGGGGAGAGGCTGAAGGACATCAAAGCAAACACCACAGACATAGTTATGACCCTGACAAAGCTTTGAGCAATCCAAGGGCCTCTGCTGAGTAAAGAAGCTGTTGTTCTATAGCTGTGGGGGCTCTGGATACTGCTCTCATCCTTCTAAAATGTAGTTGAGCCTGAGAACTGCTCTTGATTCTATGTTTTAGCCAAAGGCAGCCCTTTTGCACACACAGTGTTCAAAAAACTAATATTTGGAACAGCCAGGACATAGAAATTTATAACCAGTAACACATTTCTTAGCTTTCTTTTGTCACCGTAGTCTGGAAAGATTTAGGATCTATAAAGTCTCAAGGACAGCACTGGTCAGGACATGAAAGCTGTGTAAATTTAACAGTGTTTGGGCACAGACCCAAGAGGTGAAGCGCATCGTTCACACTGTTGATCTCAATAGTCCTTGGCAACCTTTGGCCTTCGTGTCCCTTACAGTCTTCTAAATAACAGTAAGGCAGAGCTCCAGAGTTATCCCAGTCCAGTTGTAAGCTTGGAAGTGGCCATCATGTTGAAGGCTTGGAGAGTTTCACAGGGTACACATGGTAAGATTGAGTGGATATCAGGCCAGGCTGTTCAAAGTCTTTAGCTGAGGTGTAACTGAGGCAATGACAAACATTTCATTCTGTCAGCGCTGGACACTTGCCTTGGGTCATCACAGGATGGTCTGAGTTGAGTGGTTCATAAAGATCACCCAGTTCCAAACCCTGTGTCTTGGGCAGGAGCAACCAGATCAGGCTGCTCAAAGCCCTGTCCAACCTGGCCTTGAACATTTCCAGGGATGGACAGATGGGAGTTCCCAACTTTGAGGAGTGCTTGGTGCTCTCAGCTGATCACAGGTGGTTTGCTAAAGATAAATGAGGCAAATAACACTCCTTGTAGAATTCCTTGGGTCATCTTGCACAAATCCTTTAGACTTTGTGTCATACATTTTCCCTGCTTAATGGAAAGGGAGAATATCTGGCAAACTTTGCAAATGTCTGGTTAAAAAGGTTGTAAAATGGGCTTTGGCATGTCATTGCTGCTTTTTAACATGGTTTGTGTTTTTAAAGCCCTAGATTCTGGTAAAGATAATTAAAGCTTTTTCAAATTTAGTTCAATTGCACTGTGCTAGGAGACCTAAAGGCTGCTTTTTCAATGTATTTTTCCTGAATTTCCTTCAGTAGTTCTGAGATCTTTAAGCAGTCACCCAAAATACGTGTCCTGGTTCTGAAAGAACTGGGCATTCACCACTGCTGCTTAAATGAACTTCTGAATCCTCACTGCCAAGGGAAATGAGATCACTTGTTTGTCAGGAATTACTTTGGCTTTGAAGCACCAATGAAGCCAGGCTTTCTGGAAAACACGAGTGATTTTGTGTGTCTGGGTTTGTAAGGTGGGATATTCAGACACAGGCATTACCAAGGATATTGAATTATGAAAGGTACCACATGGCAGCCCTAAGAAAATCAGATCCTTTTAAGGTGTTTCAAGGTAGACATGCAAAATGAAAGGTCACTTTTAAAAATTACCAAAGATACCCACAGGCAATTATTGCATTCAGAATTCCACAGCTTTAATTAGCAGAGAATGAATAATTCCATAGGGGGTGAGTCAAAAAAAAGAAGAAAGAGATGCAGGGTGGGAACAGGTAGGGAAATGAAACTGAATTTCAGCAACAGACAAATACTAGTTCAGGTCCAGGAAATACAGTTATTTGAAATCAGACCCAAAGTGAATGATAATGACACAATGGAAGTTGTTTTTCTATAATGATTTTCAAACTTTAGGTAATCAAAAGCTTCTTTTCTCTTTCTTTTTTTTTATTTCTTTTAATTTTTTTTAATAAGGAAAATACATGAACTGCATGCTTAACTATCACTGGATGTTGTAAATAATATGTATGGATTCATTTGGCTGTTAACAACATGGTCTATGGCAATTAATATTTTTTATTTACAGAACTCAGTCATGATAATGGAAAACTGATAGGCATGTTTAATTGGCTTTTAACTACCGCTGTCTTTTTATAGTATTTTCTTCCTTGCCCAATGGCAGCAATATTCCTGAGGATTTCAATGTGATTTTAATATGTTGCTGATTTTTAATTACATTTTTATTGCTTATGCAAATGCATGCTCATTTGTATGGCAAGCCAGGGGTCAGTAACCAGGACAGTTTTGTCACGTTCAGGGCCTGCACTCAACAACATTGCAGCTTCTTCCTGTTCAGTTTTTTCTTAAGTATGGGAGAACTGGCTCCTTCTCCAACTCCTCGCAGGAGAGTTCATGTCAGGAGTGCAGATATTGGTGATTCAAGCTTTTATTGAATTAACAGTGCAAAAATTGTTCTTTTTGAAGGCAGCAACCCTAAAGGAAATCCGGCTGGAGCTCCCAGCTTGTGTTTATGAACTTTCCTCACTCTTGCTGGCAGATGTTGACTCCCCATCCCTGGAATTGTCCAAGGCCAAGTTGGATGGGGTTTGGAGCAACCTGGGATAGTGGAAAGGTGCTGGGAGGGGGTGCAACAGGAAGACCTTTAAGGTCCCTTCCAACCCACACCAATTATTGGCCAGACAGAGGCAGAAACTCCATGGAAACTGTACATTCTGGCCTCAGAGCGGGAGGAACAGGGACCATTATTTTGGAGCTTCTTTCCCTCTCCTTTTTCCCTGCTTTCTTGAAAATAGAAATATCACTTGAGAGGACATAACCCAAACAACCAAATATACAGAGAACCAGTTTCATAAAATCACAGAATCATTAAAGTTGGAAAAGCCCACAGGATGAACAAGTCCAATCTCCTGCTGAGCACATCCATGGACACTAAACCACATTGCAAAGTGCCACATCTAATCCCCTTTTTTAAATGTAGCCAGTACAGCCTGATTTATGTCTTCAAGGCCTTTTGAAATGTCTCAAAAGCTTGGAGAAGGGAGAAGAGGCAGAAGGGAGAGGGAATGAAAGTTTATCCCGAAACAGGACATGTTTGGGAAGCTGAGTCAGGGATCTCCATAGCTATGAGAAGATTTGAGTCAAAGTTGTCTTGTCTCCCACTCTCTGCACTATGTACTCTGTTTCTGGGAACCAGATTGCCAAAAATTCCTCCGAGGAACCCATCAGTAGTGATCCTAGATAACTGAAGGAGAAAATGACTTATTCTGATGTCAGTAGATGGCACTGTTTCTATGAACTATCGACTCACACCCCCAGAAATGCAGCTGCATCTCCTTCATATATTCTACACGGGGAGAAATCTAAACAAAACCAAACAAACTAAGAAATAAAACCCCAAACCAAAACCACACCCCACAGGAAAAAAAACAAAACAAAACAAAACAAAAAAAAACCAAAAAACCACAAACAAAAACAAAACAAAAACCCCAACAAAAACCACAACACAAATCAACATTTTTAAAGAGTAAGATTAGTACCCTGAAGTTCAAAAATGCCTGAATTAATGTTGCTCATTATATTTTATCTTACCCTTGCAGACTTTATGCAGTGTGATATTGTCTTCACTCATATGCTTATATTTTCTATTTCCAGAGGACTGCTGCCTTAGTTAATGCAAATAATAGAGTTGATTTGAGGATAAGACAACTGTATAGGATAAAGAAGAATATCCTTGATGAAATTCCAGGCTTCAGTGTTCATGTGTATTGGGGAATGTTTGGAGGCACAGTGTTCGTGTCTGAGAAAGGAGGTGTGTGGATGGTTGCTGAGTTACACATGAAGAACCTTCCAGTACCTAAAAGGGACTTAAAAAAAGGATGGAAGGAGACTTTTGACAAAGGCATGTAGTGATAGGACAAGGGGGAACAGCTCTAAACTGAAAGAGGGTAGATTTAGATTTTATATTAGGAATAAATTATTTACTAAAAGGGAAGCAAGACACTGGCACAAGTTGCCCAGGGAAGTTGTGGTCTCCCTATCTTTGGAAGTGTCCAAGGCCAGGTTGGATGGGGCCTGGAGCAATCTGGGATAGTGGAAGGTGTCCCTGCCCATGGCTGGGTGCTGGAACTGGATGACCTTTAAGGTCCTTTCTGACCCAAGCATTCCACGATTCCATGATTCTATGATTCTATGATTCTCTGATAAGAGTGAACTTGTTGCACCCAAGGTGTTCTGGATGTGTTCCTGCAGTGACCATTCACCTGGCTATCCATCTACACTGAAAATACCTGGAAATATCCAAACAATGAAACTCCTAAAGTTCCCACTGGACAAAGCTGCACAGGGGAAAAATAAAAATAAAGATATATTGAAGGAGAATGTTTTGATCTCACAGAAATCCTTAACAGCATCACTTGACAACATCCACCTCATTAAGATATCTCTGGAATGGCTTTAGAGTACCTTGTTTATAGTCAATTCATGTGTTTGAAATATGATTTCCTTGTTTGTTTTTGAATCAATACAGAAATACAGAACAAACACGTATCAAACATCTGTCATGCATCTCTCTTATCTTGGTGATTTTTGTCAAATTTGTCCCTTGTCATTTTGTCTTTTTTTTCTTAATTAGTTCTCATCCCTCCTTCCTGGCTCAGCTCCTTGTCTCTGTCACATTGTCCTGTTAAATTCAATCCCCCTTTCCTATAATCTGTTTTTTCCTTCCTGCTGAATTTTCTTAGTTTTTCACTTCCCTCTTTCACCAGCATCCCCCACCCTGTGTCTGCCTGTCTTACACCCCTCTATCCTACCAGATGTTATTTTATCTCCCACTGTAGTCCCTGTTCAACCTGCTATTTACAATTTATGCCTCCCAAAACTGGTTTCACTTCCAGTCTATCCCAGATTAATGTATCCACCCAGTTAACCACCCACATCAACCCCAGTCTGGTGTTCTTCAGTCCTCTGTATATCATCAAATTCTGTCTTAACCAACTCTTGTGTGTATTCAGTTTTACTCTCCCCAATATTTCTCATCCTTGTTTTTTTGTTTATTTGGTTTGTTGTTATTTTTTTTTAGTCTTGCATCACAGTTTTGTCTTTTCTGTGTCTATTCCCTGCTGTTTCTTGGAAGTGTACAAGGATGGATGTCAGCAGAATGTGAGAAGCATGGGATTGGTGTCTGTTGATATGTCCTTTTTTCCTGACATGAAAAAGTGTCTCAGAAATATATGAACCATTACTTAAAAATTTACTCAGAGTATTAAAGGTAGATAAGTTGTAGGAAAATTGTTTGGCAAATGAGAAATTTAGACAAAGTCACCAGCAACCAAAAACTATAACTTTGAATGGAACAAGACACGCTTCCTTATTAGAGGTAGAATTAGAATTTTCCATGGGAAATAATAATTTCCTGAACTTTAAAAATCTTCCCAATTTCTTATAAGAATTTTCCATGCAATGGAAGTAGCAAAACCAGGGATGCCACAAGGACAGACAGAAGGATGTTCTCCTGCCCTTTCCCACACCAGTTGTCATTCTGACTCCTGTAAGGAGCAAAATTACCTAAAACTCAACATTTCAACCTCTAAAGTGTCTCACTGGAAATTCCTCTTTGCTTTAACCTGTCCAGTGAAAAGGAACTGGAGAGAAATGAGTCACTTCACCTGCTGGTTTCCAGCCCTGACATTCAGGGGTTTCTCAGAGACAACATTTTTCTAAAGAATATATTTATCTTTGGCATCCTCTTTCTATTTTCTGGACTTGTTTTGAGGTGCTGGCAGCCCCCCAGGGAGATGCTTCTTTGGAGAGCCAAAGATCACAGTCTGGAGTGATCCCAACTGTTCCTGGCATCCCAGAAGCTACAGATCACCTTTGCAGGAGCCTCTGTGAAAGCTGTCACACCTCTGCTGTCAGCCTTTGTCCGACTGAGGTAACAAAATCACATCAGGAAAAGGAAAGACAAGGCTGAAGTCCTTTGTGATAAATTTGAATGTGAATTTCCTTCTTTGCTGACAAAGCAGGGGCAGAACCAAAGTGACACCTCACAGGTTCGAACTGTCTGTACTCAGCAGACCCCTGGGAGACCCTGAATCCCAGCTGGAAAACGTGTTCAGAAGCCACCACAGAAAACATTAGCCTGAAATTATCAATATGATTAATTTTTCCTAGAAAAGGCACTTCTGACTGCAGCAGAGACAGAGCACAATCTGGGGAAATGACATTTGCCTGCTTCCATGTGAGGGTCAGCTCTGGTTTCCTCCACATAACTTTCCACAGGGGAAGTTATTGCTTATAGTTAGAGAAAAAGTAAGTGATTACCCTGTAGTTATTACCAGTATTTATTAATCTGAACCCAAATCTTGCTCCCTAAAAACCCCTGAGGTTACACATATTGTCCACATGATGCACAAAATAACTGGGAGAATGTACTTCCATAACATCTTATTTTAAATAGTGCCTGAAAACACTCTGGGGATTAATAAGTTTTCTAATAGAAGTGGAATATAAAAGAAAAATTGGGACCACTGCATTTGAACATTGCAGTGGCCTTTTTTTTTACATTTTTTAATGGCAAACTGAAAGAAGGAAATGCTCTGTATTTTCCTCAGTGCAACACACTTTGAAATCTATGGATTTGCAGAGCTATTGAAGAGCTGAGTGTTGCTATTATCACTGTGGATTGTTATCAGGGAAGATATCATGGAACTGATCTCTTTTGAATGATGTTGTACTCAATTACTACCTACCCTTTCTTCTTCCTGTGTTTCTGTTTCTGGATGTGTTCAAAAAGAAGGTGGAGGTCTAGGGAAAGGGAGAGGTATTTTCCCTGGTAAATCAATTAACTTCTCCAATCCAGCAAACTGTGAAAAAATACAATAACTCTCTTTAAATGTTCCATTAGGGTCCAGTAACAGCTCATTAGATTATACAAGGTATGTGTAATTGCCCAGAAAAGATGCACTACCTTCCTGCAATGCTTAATTTAATCTCCACTCTTTACATACAACTATAACCACCCACTAAACAAGATTCATGGCCTTGTGCTCGATGCTATGTCTGTGTTGTAAACGTAAGAATGTGTTTAAAAGTCAGAACTGGCATGGCTTTGTTTCCACTTGCTTGCTATAATCTTACAAAACAAGGCTGTGGTGGTTAGGCATTGTCCTTACAGAACGTTTTCCACTTGGTTGGAAACACCTCACTGTGTTTTGTGTTTTCTGCATGGAGGGATTGTCACCCTGTGCTGGGCCTTGGTGAGGCCACATCTTGAATGCTGGGGTCAGTTTTGGGGCCATCAGTACAAAAAAGACCAAAAAAAAAGTGCTGGAGTGTGTCCAGAGAAGGGAACTGAGCTGGGGAAGGGGCTGGAGCACAAAGCTGATGAGGAGCAGCTGAGGGAGCTGGGGGGCTCAGCCTGGAGAAAAGGGAGCTCAGGGGGGATCTTCTCTCTCTACAACTCCCTGATAGGAGGTTGTAGTGAGGGGGAAATTGGTCTCTCCTCTCTGCAAACAAATGGCAGAATGAGTAGAAAAGGCATCAAGCTGCACCAGGGGAGGTTTAGATTGAATGTTAGAGGAAAATTTTCACTGAAAACATTGCCAAGCTCTGGACCAGGCTGCCCAGGGAAGTGGTACAATCACTGTCCCTAGAAGTTTTCAGAAGGTGTGTGGGTGTGAACCGTGGCTTATTGATGGACTTGGTGGTGTTGGGTTGGACTCAATGATCTTAGAGATCTTTACCATCACAAATGATTCTGCAGTTCTCTGTGAGGTCCCTGAAGTCACTGAGCTCTACTGGTAAAGGAGAATAAATCTGTGAAAGTGACTGTTGTATGTATAATTCTACTGTTAGGTTTTTATGCAATAGAGGTAAATTTTTCTTTCTCTTAGCTGTCATGGTAGAAGATGCAGAGACTTGAATCTCTCCCACACAGCCTTGGCTTTTTCTGTGTGCTTCCCCTAAGTCTTACAGCATGAATTACTAAATACCCTTCCCTTCTCCTCCAGCACAGAAATGTGATCCCCGTGAGCAGCTCTGCCTCTGTTCACCTCTGCAGCCTTCACAGCTGAATGCTTCAGCACCCCAGAGTCCTGCCAGGGCTGTTCACACTTCCATGCCCAAGAGTCACCACACTTCCTGATCCCTGATTGCTCAGGTTCTGCCAGAGAAGATTTAGATTGAATATTAAGGAAAAAATTAATTGAAAATATTTCTAAGCCTTGGAACAGATTGCTCAGTGAAGTGGTGGAATCACCATCCCTGTGATTGCTCAAAAAACTTGTGGGTATGGCACTTGAGGACACGGTTTGATGATGAGCATGACAGTGGATCTGGGTTAATGGTTGGACTTAATGAATGTAAAGGTCTTTTCTAACCTTAACAATATTATGATTCTGTGGTTCAGTCTGAAAGAGGTCATTGGGATAAATTATTGTTTTTGCAATATAAAGAATTCTTTCTTCATCTCCAGGTGAATCACTATAGCAAGCAGTATTTTTTTCATTATTATTAGAACTATTTTCACTTTTCTGAAAATGGGAACACTTGACCAGCTTGCTCAGAGAATTTGTGGCTGCCCCATCCCTGGAAGTGTCCAACGCCAGGTTGGATGGGGCTTGGAGCAACCTGGGATAGTGGGAAGTGTCCCTGCCCATGGCAAGGGGGTGGGACAGATGATCTTTAAGGTCCTTTCCAAATCAGAGTTTTCTATGATTCCGTGAAATCTCTCACAAGAAAATTCCTATTATCAATCTGATAAGAAAAGGAGAAACAGCTAAACCCTCTGTTTCTTTGGAACCCCTCTGTTCCTGAAGGAAGTTTGTTGTTTTTTTTAAATCAACTTTTTTTTTTTTTAAGTAAGCATATTTTACTAAAAAAAACCCTTCCCTCTTCTCCCCCTTCTCTTTCATATTTGATTATAACTTTAAAGATTTTTTTTTTTTTTTAATAAACCTGTTGGTAAAATTTTGAGTGGTCTGAGCTCCAGGCCAGCAAAAGAAACTGGCAGGGATACAGCACTGTGTTTCCAGCCCCAATTCTCTGAAAAGTGTCTCCTCTACTGCTCTGCATCATTCCACGTTTTCCCCTTCCTGATAAAAGGCCATTTTTCTTTCTGTGCCAGACTGTACAGCACATCAATCCTTATTTGTAACTCCCATGATTTCCAGACTATTGGTTTATAACAAACAAATAGAGGTTTCAAGTTCTCCCTGATGCAGCCTGGGTTGGACAGTCATTGATTTTGCTGGGATTAAGGATGTTAAAATGGCACTGGGGCAGAAAATACAGAGCTTTCCAAAGTGACGTGGTAGGCACAGAACAGACATGTGAGTGGGGATGGGAAATTAAAACAGGCCAGAGACCATTGTTTCACTCTCTGCAAAAATAGTCCTATGGAAACTTAAATTCATCCTACACTTTATCATGTAGTGATTTGCCCTGGAGTTTTCACCATGAAAAGTTTATTTTGGATGGTTGAGATTTTCTGAAACAAAGTGAAGCACCTGGACAGTAATACACAGTCCAGTTGAATTAAGGCAAAATAGAGTCATCTTGCACCTGGAGTAAAAATGAACACTTTCCCAGGCTCTAATCATGAATATTACCATGTACCTCTGGCATTTTAATCTGTATTGAGAGGTAAGACACAAGAAGGAGGCTGACTTATAGATCTTTGTAATTCTATCTGGGAACCTTAAAAGGGAACCTTAAAAATTTCAGATAGTTCAGTGAGTACAAATGTTTTTAATCCTCCAGTCAAGCTTAAAATATTGGAAAACGGGGAAATATATTGAAATAGTTCCTTGAAATGAAAAGGCTTTGCTGTTAAATAGTCCCACAAAATGAGCTTCCTGGTTTCACAAAGCATTTTTGTTTGGCTCTAATAGAGGCATCTGGGTTTAGTGTTGTTTTAGAGTTGGTAAATTTTAAAGTTAATTTCGGAAGGAAAAATACTTTCAGAAGTTAATTACTGAAGAACTTCACTATGAAAGTTCTTCCCTTCCTATCTTCCTGTCTCCTTCTCTTCATTCTTCTCCTCCCCTTCCTTTTATTCATCCTCTTAATTTCTCTTTCACTTCATCTCTTTGCTCTTTCTCTTAATTACTATGAAGCTGTAGGATCAACACAGAATTTTACAGCCAAACTAATATGCAACAGAAAATGTTCTTTGGTATTATGTGGAAGATAATTTACAAATTCACATGCAAAGCCAAAAAAAGAGTTGGTAAAATTCACAGAGGGAAAAAGCAGAGAGGCTCAGTTCTTCCCAGTTCCAGGTCTGTGTTTTCCTGCACCTCTTTTCACCATTTCTACACAACACAACAGCAGCACAGAGACCACTGAAGTGAGGCTTAATTCTGGAAATCAGATTTTGTGTGTTTGCACAGCTAAACTCCCTAAAACTGTACAAGAAGAGATAAATGACACTTAGAGGTGGAACTTGCTTCGACGAGGAGACTGAGGGAACACTTGCCAGGGTCTGCAGCTTCCTCATGAGGGGAAGAGGAGGGGAAAGCCCTGATCTCTGTGGTGATCAGGGACAGGACCCAAGGGAATGGCCTGGAGTTGTGTCAGGGGAGGTTTAGGTTGGATATCAGGAAAAGGTTCTTCACCCAGAGGATGACTGGACACTAAACAGGCTCCTGTTTCTGAGCAGCTTAGGCCACAGTGTGCTCAGCCAAACTGTCTGTATAATTTCTTATCTGACCCTCTGGAACTTCTCAAGGTTGCTGAGACATAAATTGTTCTAAAATAAGAAAGAAGAGGCTGAGAAACAGAAAAACAAGACCACAAGAACCGGGTAACAGAGGGCAGTGAGACACCTGGACTGTGACCATCACAAAACCTGAGGAGGCTGGAGGCACTGATCAGGAAATGCATGATCATGTGAACAGTAGTTTTAGAATCTATAAATAAATGCACAATGTAAACAAGAAACATCTTCTGCATAATCATATTGGTTTGTTGAGAGGTCCTGAGCTCCCACACAGGGCAGTAGCACCAGCATGAGAGAGTTTGAAGAGCATTTGCACAACACTCTCAGGCACAGAGTGGGATTGCTGGGGGCTTCCCTGCACAGGGCCAGGAGTTAGACTTTGACCATCCTTGTGGGTCCCTTCCAACTCAGAACATCCTGTGAGTGGATGATTTATGTAATTCTTTGCTACAACACCCTTTGTGAGTCACTTGTGCCTCAGAAGTCCCCAGAGTGCCTCTCCACAGGGTTCCCAGAGAATTTCCGCTGGCACCGTGTAGCGACCACAGGTCTGCTGTGATGAAGTGTTCATGAATACCTGAGCTGTAAAATGCAGGGGTACAAAGAGACCTTACCTAGTGGGAGTTTGAAAATTCAGGTATCATGCAGTGGGGTAAAAGGGAAGGTAGTTTTTCTTTCCCCAGGTGCTATGGCTTTACAGGGCCTAGTAACAGATATGCAGCTTCCATGAAATGTCTGGGTCTGAGAATGTTTCTGACGCTTGCATTCTTGGCCCTGGAGAAGTAGAACCAATTCCTATTTCTTTGAAAAAGAATAGAGATAAAAATGACTCAAGAGATCATGCCTTTTCCAGCTTATGTTTAATCACATTCTTTAAAGCCAGCAGATTCAGGCAAATGTTTAATTGGCAATTAAATTAGTGAATGCCATAAGAAATAACAGGATAGTTTTCTTTTCCTTAAAATGGAGTTCTTAATTAATACAATATTTTAAGTCTCCTAACTAAGGCATAGATAGGATTCTACTGCATAAACTGATCTAATTCCCACCTGACCTCTTTGAAAGGCCAAGGTTACTCTGTCTAGGCCAAGCTTTGGCAGTTTGATACTGGGTACAAAATCACTCTTAATTTAATCCTGGTCAAATGTAAATCTAATTTCCTGCAGTGGATGTTAGTGGTATTGTTTCACACCAGCCCAAGTCTCATCAGAAGTAATCAAGCACAGCAATGGAGAGATTGTTCTCTATAAGACAAGTGACAAGCAATCTCTGAACTAAACTTATATTTCCATGCTTGGTATAAAAACACTATGATGAAAAAAATGATAAATATTGGGAGCACAGTGGTGGCAAATTGAACAGCATTAGAAGTTAAATGGTGGTGAGAAATGGGAACTGACACAATTTAAATGAAACTTTAAATACAGGTTTATTCACTGCAAGAGGTGTTGGGACATAAGCCCCTTCTTTCATCTTATTTGACATCCCCCTCCCTCTGAAAATTTTTGAGAATGCTATTTTTCACTTCTGTGGGAGCATAAAAATGCAAAGGTAGGTGTGTGCAGAAGAAAAATTTGCACCTGTGTTTAACCAAAGTGTTCTATAGCACCTCGACATCTTAATCATTCATCAAAATGTGAATAAGTGGTATCTTCCTTTTTTTTTTTTTTCTTTTTTCTTGGCAGAAAACAAAACCCATACATGCTGGTGATTTGAAATATTATGTGACCTAGGTTGAATGGACAGATGAACAAACTACCTTATGGGAGCAGTTCTAACAATTACTGAAACTTGTAACCATTCTTCTTAATAAGCCCTATCATCTACCACTAATAATACTAATACAAGCACTTAGGGTAATAATATCCCAAATTTAATAAGAAGGCAGCAATCGTATAGTTTGCTCTGTGTATGTGTTCCAGCCACTTTACATACATTATCAAGTCATGGATCATTTGAGAGTGCCTCAGGGAAAATAATGTGGTAAATGTTGTATAAGTATTATCCCCAAGCCTTGGAACCTTTTGCTAGGAGCTGATGACACTTTCAGCTCTAACTAAAACTTAACTGGTGAAAAAAAAATACAGGAACAAGGAATTTTGAGTGGGACTTGCATTACTCTATCTGGGTGTGCAGCTGCAATTTGCACACATAATTAGAGCACAGGAATGACACAAGTGACCCTTGTTTCACCAGGAATTCAGAAGTCTCCATGTTAAATATGAAGCCCTGGCAGTATTACTTCCCATTGAGCCAAATGCATGTATTTCAAATCTGACTAAAAAACATTGTCCCAAACCTAGAATACCTCTGAGACAGTTAAATCACCATTTGTGATGAGAAGAAAAGAGAAAATCCAAGCTTCAAATAAAACATTTGAACTGGGATTTCTTGCTTTCTTTTGTGTAGTCAAGTTGTTACACGGATGGGAGAGCCCGGGTACATCGGAGGGGGCAGCAACACTTCCAGGGCTGTGCTTGGGTGACAGTCCTGAAGGGACATCTGCTGGGGACTCCCTGAGAAGCAGAAAATTCTCTTTCTAACATCAGTGGAGAGCAGGCAGTTCATTACAAATGTGCAGCCCAGGTCTCCCAGCCTTTCACTCAGTACATCAATCACAGGAACAGGATACTTAAGTCAGTCCAATTATTTCCATTGTCGTCCTTGAGCTTGATTAAGATCTGAATTATGACTTCACGTCTTGTCTGCTCAGTGGGGGAGCATTTAAACAATCAAGGCTGGCCTTCAAGAACAAATGGATGAAACTGTGAGAGTGGAGACTACTTTTGCAAAGCCTGGGGAGTGGTCTGAACACTGAGTCTGCAGTACATGAACCACTGAGTGCTCTGTGAACTCCTCCAAGAGGCAGGGATTCAAAGAGAGAAAAGCAAAGCATTTCCCACCTTGTCTGTAAGCTGTTCTGGAGTGGGTGGGTTTTAAGTCCATGAACTAGCAAGAGAATACAGGCAGGAGCCTGAGGGAGAGCTCTAGCACAAAGCTGCTCTAGCAGCATGGTTTTTGCATTTGAATGTGTTTTAAAAATAAAGCTTCTCACTGAATTCAGAGAGGACCTTGCTGTGTCTTGGCTGTGTTCTGAGGAATTCTGAGGTGCAAAAGTCCTATTTTGGATCTGACTTTTCCTTTCTAACTCATCTCAGGACCAGGAGTCAGACTTGATGATCCTTGTGGATCCCTTCCAACTCAACATATTCTGTGTTTCTGTGTTCTCTATAAGTAATCTTTCTGTTTAATTTTCTAGCAAAATTGTTTGAACAAGAATTTGCCCCTGGACTCAGATGCTGAATGTATTTGCATTACATCTTTCTCTGGGCAATTTGTATCAAACCTTCATTTTAGTTTCTTCTTAAGTGTAGATGAGGGCACAGAGGGTGACCCAAACTTGTGAGTGGGGTTGTGAATGGGGTTGCTGACTCTTCCACACACTCTTCACATTCTAATTTAATTAAAAATTGGATTTTCTGAATGGCTGCAAAGATGGTCTCCCCCTCCCCAGTCTATCCATGTTTTACTGTCATACCCCAGCAAATTTTAATGTTTTTTGTTTGTTTGCTTGCTTTAGGGTGTTCTGGGCTGGATTTGTTTTGTTTTATGTTAACCTGAAGAGAATTCCTTGGAATTAGCTGAGGGTTCCAAGAACCCATGTCTGGGGCAGTATTCAGGTGCCTACACAGAAATGTCTGGAGGCAATTTAAAAGTCCTTGGTATCAGTGAGTAGACAAGAGCATGGAAACTTCAGCGCTGTGTTGAGTTTGAGTTTGCAAATGGATGTCAGGCAGGATACACTAAGACATTTCAAATGGCACCAAAAATTAATGATGTGGCACTCAAGTTGCTTTCTTGGAGGAACAGACACGGAATATAAATTTCTGGCTGCTTAAGGAAAAATAGAAATTAAATTAGTGTTTCCAGTAAAACACAGGAATTATTTCTGTGGCAGTGTGCTCTGTAAGAGTCACAGAGGAGATATATTTAATGAATCCTACATCTTTGTTATTTGAGATGCCCATTTGAAAAGTAGACAAAGTGAGATGCTAGGGAATGGCTTAATTCCCTGAAAACAGGTGACAACTGCAAGAGTGACCAGAAATAGTTGCTCTGGGTTTATTTTGTCCACATAACCAAGTTTTCCCATCATGGGGCCATTAAATATCCAATATTTAATTTCATTAAAGATAACCTGATGCAGATTCTGCCTGCAGAGCCTGGCATCCACCTTGTTGTGATCCTCAGCTCTGCTCTCTGACTTGTTGTGGGTTTGGGCTCAGGGTCTTAAGCTGTAACCACTTCATGGTCATGGTCTTTTTTTTACATCAAGCAGGAACAGTTCTACCAGGCAGTGAAATATTTATTTGTTGGTTAAAGGAAGGCAGTGATGAGAATAGAAGTGTTGGAGAGCGGCATGGTTATTGAAGGAGGTTTTCCCATAGGATTTATTTGTTTCTTTGTTTGTTTACTGTTGCAGAAACCTTTTGTGAGATGAAGGGAAAGCAGCTAGAAATGAAGAGCTGGAGCGGGGTGAGCATTCCTGGAAATGCCACAACTACTTAGGATGACAAGGTCAGTTTTTATGTGCTCCCTTTCTTCTGTTTGTGCTCTGATCTAATCAGCTGAATCTAGGCAAGGGGAAGGAAAACATCCCTGCCACAAACACTCAGTCTGCAAACTCCTCCATTTTCCCTCAGTCAACAGGGATGCTCTCTGAACTGATTGGGACTTTTCCAGATGCCAGGAAGCATTTTGTCATTGCAAGGTTTTAGTTTTCTTTTGTCCCATTTCCATGGGGGAAAAAAAGAATGGAGCATAATGAATGGATATATGATGCAGATAAGGAGCCCTCGGTGTTTGGTTTCAATCTTGCTTTCTGGAAATCAGAGGATACTGAGACTTCTGCTCAGGTCATGGTAAAATGCATCTTGCTCCTATTTTTCACCTTGTAAAGCTGAGTTCTCACAGAGACTCATGTCTAGCTGTTAGAAGCAGCCTAGATTTGTGTTTCATGGCTCAGTGCACGGAAATTTTGGACCGTATTTTCCTTATGGAGCCTTCCCAACAAGGAAGGTTTAGACTAGGTACTACAAAAAAGTTACTCACTGAAAGGGTGGTCAGGCATTGGAGCAAGCTGACCAGGAAAGTGGTGGACTCACCATCCTTGAAAGTGTTCAAAGAATATGTGGATGTGTTGAAGATGTCAGTGCAGGGTGAACTGTTTGACTTGGTGATTTTTAAGGTCTTTTTCAACCTAAACAATTCCATGATTCTATATCCAGCAGAACTGAGGTTGTACTGTCTGTCTGAGGAGACCATGAGGAACTCCTGACCTGAAATCTCCTATCTTAGGTTAGTCACAACTAAAATAAAGCTATTCTGGGTTGAACATGTCATTTACAACATTTAACAATTTATTTTTATGAGGTCCATGGATAAACAGGAGATGAAGGCATATTTGTCTTCCTTCAGGTAAGCACTGATTGTCAACTCATGTCCTTTAATATCCTTTAATACCTCAGCCTCCACCTGGGGGCCCAACCTTTGCTACCACATCATTAACATCTTTTTTTTGTGCATGTGGGGAGCACCCCAATTTTTTGATCAGCATGCTTCAGAAGTCTAAATTTATACTTTCTTTGGTCTTGATTCTCCTCATCAGATACACAGCCTTTATGTGAGCTCACTCCCTGGTTATTTTCTGCAGTAGACAAATTATTTTCCCCCAAAAGAAGAGCCTACACTGGTTGTGGGAATAGGCAGCTCTAGGGACCCTTCTTACGGGCACTGGAGTAAAGTTTGCATCAGTTGTAACTCCTACACACCTGTACAATCCTCCAAAACTAATCCAAAATTTTGCAGGCCTCCCAAAGACCCACCAGATCCCAGTTCTAAGCAAAGCACCATGTACATTTTATGTCATGCTATATTAATGTCTCTCTGGTGGGTTGTGACATATTTTTACACTATCACAAGCACTTCAAAAAGGAAAACCACACACACACACACAAAAATATCACTTTACTTGAGTACCAGAGGCATACAACTAGTTGATGCTCAGAGGAGAAACTTTTCTGCATATTTATGTCTTACTGTTTTAGAAGACAAACCAGAACCTTGCATTAAAAGATCACGTTTTACCACAAATAAGCTCAATTAATTTATCAGAAGATAAACTGAGAGAAATTGACAATGCATCTATGCAGAAGACTCCTCTGGCATGCCATGGGTACTGATTGTAAAGAATGAAAATGTCCAGCCCATGGGAGCTTTGTGATTACAAACAATGACAGACAGGGAGACAGCCTGGTGAACAAGAGAATTCAATGTCCTAGGAAGACCAGAAGCACTGGATCTGAGTGTTGGAGCACC
The DNA here is from genome assembly GCF_001522545.3 of Parus major. NCBI lineage: Eukaryota > Metazoa > Chordata > Aves > Passeriformes > Paridae > Parus > Parus major. Next base: position 147,761,145 of record NC_031769.1, read on the forward strand.
ATCTAGTGAACACAGGAGCTCACCTTTATTCTGTGTTGGTGTCTCATTTAACAGAAAAGTGTGTCAGCAACAGCCCATGCACTCATTCTGTACCGAGTGCTCAGCTTATGCTTACTTCTTGCAACCTGTAAATATTCAAGAGAAAGAGATTTTCATCTTAATGATACTTCTGGACATTGGAATGTCTTAAAGAAATCATCTCTTCTTGCTCTGTAGAAAATATCTGGGGAGGTTGTCTGCGCTCCAATGGGGGTGATGGAGAGACCTTTGGAAGAAAACTGATGGCAGACTAGCACTGAATGTAGAAAGCAATGTATGAATCCCAGAATGGTTCTTGCTGAGATATAAGGTATCTTTCAGCTCATGAAGAATTTCTCTGTAAGTCTTAGATGACCAGATTCTATAAGGTCTAACCCTAATCTACAGGGTTTTCTCTTTTTCCCCTCCTTACCTTAGAGATATAGAATTTCATTCCTTATTCTAGTTAAGTTGAAAAGAACTTCTGGAGGTGAGCTAGGCTAACAGCTTCTCAAAATATGAGCAACTTTGGATTTACACTATTTTGATCTGGATTTATCTAGAATTTATCTTTTAAAAGTACCTCCAAGCCAGTCTGTGCCTCAAGGAGAAAAATATACAGTTAACAACATCCTGATAATGGATTCTTGATTCATGATCTTCCACCTAGTGCAGGTTATGATGAGGAGGTCACCAGAGTTAGTCATGGAGACCAAAACTGAAAAATAGCAGTAGAGGGTTGTTCTAGATGAGTCTCTTCCTCACAATTAATTTATGAATACCTTTTCCTCTCCTACATCTACACCTTAATGAAAGATGACAACACTGCACCTAAAGCACTGGAGCAGGAGGTAGGGCAGATGGCACTTTTGGAAGAAAATAAGAAGCACTTGCGTAGCAGAAAGATGAGCTTTACAGCCTATTCCAAAACATGAGGGTGTTTTGTTTGTGCAGGCAAAGGTGGCTCAGCTACTGTGTGAGGCAAAATATATCAGAAATTCTCAAGACGATGATGAGACAACCATAGTCCAAGACCGAGTGGGATTTAGCTCTTCAGGGCTGGGATTTGCATGGTTCAGTGCAGGCACTGATAGCACAGACTTGAACAGGTCACCACAAACTCCTTTTGCAGTCAATAAGAGCCTAATTTATAGAGTAAATGCAGTTTAGGATATGATTTGGGTCACCTTACAGAGACATCCACTCTTGGTCTGTTGAGATTCTTCCCCCAAGAGAAGGATTGGGCAGCCTGACACACCAGAAATAAACACCTGTAAACTTGTTGTAAACTTATAAAATATATTCTTTAGAGGAATAATATTTAATTTAGTCTATCAATGGTATAATAATAAGAAATTTCTTGATCTGTACATAAACTGTGCTGCCTTTCTGCACATTACAAAATTTTAAGATCCACATATTATATGAAAGATTTGGTAGATTTTTTGCCAGTCTTCTTTTCTTAAATAAGCCTTTTTGTAACAATTCCTGACAATTCCCATCTTGTTCACTGATCAAATTGCACTGAATCTTAAGATATTTTTGGGCTCCTTTACTGATTTAATTGCAACCTCCCAAAACCTTTGCCGTTCATCCTGTCTCATTCTTCTCGCGCTTTGACTCGTGTCCTCTTCCCATTGTCTGTTTTGTGCATTTTGGTCATCTTACATCAGTCTTTCCCCTTTTTCTTCCTTACACTCCTCCATCATAGACCCAGAGACCATTCCAACTTCCTTGAGTTGGAAGGGACCTTAAAGACCCTCCAGTTCCAGCCCCTTGTCATGGTCAGGGTCACCTTCCACTAAAAAACGTTGCTCAAAACTTCTTCCAGACTGGCCTTGGACACTTCCAGGGATGGGGTAGCCACAGCTTTTCTGGATAACCTGTGCCAGGGCCTCACAAGTCTCACAGAAAAGAATTTCTTCCTAATATCCAATCTAAACCCAGTCTGAAGCCATTCTGCCTTGTCCTGCTGCTCCAGGCTCTTGAATAGTCTCTCTCCATCCTTCTTGTAGATTCCCTTCAGGAATGGGAAGGACACAATTAGGACACCACAAATCTCCAGGCTGAAGAGTTCCAGTTCTCTCTGTTTCCTCATAAGAGAGCTGCTCCATCCCTCTGATCACCTTGGAGACCTCCTCTGGACTCCAACAGCTCCATGTCCTTCCTGTGCTGGATGCAGCTCTGCAGGTGGGGTCTCACCTGAGCAGAGCAGAGGGGCAGGATCCCCACCCCTGCCCTGCTGCCCACACCACTTTGGATGCAGCCCAGGACACAGGGGGTGCACACTGACAGCTCTTGTCCAGCCTCTCATCTCCAGCACCACCAAGTCCTTCTCCCCAAGGATTCTCTTGATCTGCTCATCCTGATGCCTAAAGACTTTTGCTTTTTATATATTTTGCATATATTCATAGCTCATAGAATACTATTACATGGTTATGTAGCTCCTAATATTTTTCCTACCCTTTCTCTTAGATTTTGGAGCAATAAGTTAACCTTCTAATACGTTCCTGAAGTACTGTTTAGTCTAGTTTTCAAGAAGAGAGTTAGGAGTACATTTTGTTTTCCAATCAGAAGCTGAGAAGACATAACAAGAAAATGGGGCAAATAAGCCCTGGACTAACTCCAGTGGGGCAGTACCTGGGGAAAAATTACCTAACTGATTGCTCTTCTAATTAGACAGTATCTGTTAAATATGCTAATTTTTAAAACTTATAAAATGTAGAAATGCAATACTGGAGGTGCCCAGGACACCCAGAAGCTTCCAAATAAAGGTCTGCTTTTTATTATACTGTTTTAACACTGTAAGACTTTTCCCCTTGATATCAGGTAACAATCCCCTAATCCCTGACCCCAGGGGTTGCCCTGACCCAGGTACAGAACCAGCACCTGGCCTTGTTAAACCTCATGAGAGTCCCATCAGCCCATTTCTCCAGCTTGTTCAGGTCTCCATGGATGCAATCCTGGTCCCTCTGGGTCATCCTGAATTACTTCTTTTCCACCTGACCTCAAGAAAAATCTCCTAGTCCTGAGCTCCTTATCAGCTGAGAATCCCACATTACCACTGACCAGGACAACCAAATACAGCACAGGGAACTTTGTGAGTCATTCTAAATCATCATAAATACAGGAGTTAAACTCATATTTTAATGTCTTCACGACATTGTTGTCCAGATGATTCGTGGGATAAACAGGGACATATTTTGAGCCCTGTGACAGGCTTAAAGAAACTGAAATGTAATTAGAAGAGAGTGAGTTATCAGCAATTCAAGCTGATGCTAACAACAAATAAAAAGATGGGTTTGATTGACCTGATAGAGAAGAGAGGACCTATATTATATTTATTATGTAAATGTTACCAGTAAAGATGAGAAGGAATAAGAAGAGTGACTTCACTAAGTCTCCCAGTTCACTGAAATTCAAAGGAAGAGACACACTCATGAGTCACGTTTAGTGGAGTGGAGTGGAAAGGATCAGTATTTCCTGTGCCATTTGTGTATTTTCAGCTTTCCTCCACAATACTTAAGTTTTCTGCCTAAATAAATCATTTTGGAAGTCCCAACAGCAGGAGAGTGATGAATGGGAAGGCAGAAGTAGAGTGAAAATGAGCTAATCTCCCCAATACATTAGAATAATAATTCTTTGTCAGGCCTAACATTCAATGAAAAATGACTCCTGCTAGCGCATTAGTCTGGAGTGGAGGTTTTGATAATACACTAGTGGAAAGCAAAGATTCATCTTTGAATCGAAGGAAAGTGAGGGGGTTAGAGGATCGCTCAGAATAATTCAGATGCAATGAAATACAGCTCATGGCAAGAGAAGAGCTAACACAATAGCCCCAATCAAATATGAGTTTGGCACAGTTAGAACTAGTACTCTAATTACCGGCAATTGATTTAACCAAAGAGCTTCCTGCAACTCTGTAAGAGTGAAAAAAGGGATTTATTTTGTTTGTTTTTGGTTTTTTTTTACAGTGAAGCCCATGTTTTTTCAATGGTTTCTTGATTCCTAGGAAAAGAACTAATAGTTCAAGAGGGAAGTTTTTATTGAATAAATCAAAGATATTTTGCCATCAGTAAACCATCAGGCATGGAAATCCATTTCCTAGAAAGTGGCTTGGGACTGTATGTGAACAAGAGTGTCCTCAAATGCCAAATCAGTGTTACAAAGGAAAATGTGGTACCCTGACTGTTTTTAGCCACTTTAAATATCTTTTTTTTTTTTTTTTTAGGTAACACAAATTCATGGAACTATTCTGGGTGTTGAGACAACTTCCCGGAGGCTAAGTGACTTGAGTGAGGAGTTTGTCTGCTGACAAAAAGTGCCCTGAGTTGTAGGAATTCCTCCAGGAAATATAAAATATCTACAGGGAGACAGGCAAGAAAATCGGAGGCCTAATTGTGTAGATCTTAAACAAACATGTCTTGCTTGATTTGTGGGAGCCAGGCTGATGCAGATGTAGGTCCTCACCATGAATAAAACAGTGAATCTTCCAGAAAAGGATCAGGTGGCAAAGAGTGGTGACGCTTTCACCTCCATCCTGTGTCAGCAAAAGTGTGGCCAGCAGCGCCAGGGCAGTGATTGTCCCCTGACTTGGCACTGGCAAAGCCACACCCCAAATCCTGGGTTCAGTTTTGGGTCCCTTACCAGCAGAAAGACTTTGAGGTGTCCAGAGAACAGCAACAGAGCTGGGGAAGGGTCTGGAGTATGTCTGATACTGCTGAGGGAGCTGGTGGGGGTGGGCTCAGAATGGAGAAAGAAAGGCTCAGAAGGGATCTTCTCTCTCCACCTCTCTGACAAAAGGGTGCAGACAGGTGTGTCACTCTTTTCCTGGGATCAAATTATGGGATGAAAGGGAATGGCCTCCTCCTGCATCAGGGGAGGTTTAGTTGGATATCAGGAAAAGTTTTTCACTGAAAAGGTTGTCAAGAATTGGAAAAGGCTGCCCAGGGAAGTGGTGGAATTGCCATCTCTGGAAGTCTTCAAATAACATGCAGATGGTGCTTAGGGACAGAGTTTAGTGGTGGCCCAGCTGATGCAAATATCTTGAAAGTACTTTATCTAGAAGCAGAATTTGAATACTTGCGGCATTATGAGCTATAAAAACACAACAGTGTTTTTACACAGGTATAAAAGAGGTGAGAGGATATGTCATGTGTACATCACACCATAGAGTTAACAGGATAATCTGCAGGATGTGTCTCCTTGAACTCTGTTTTCACTGTTTTTGCAAGTTCTATGAGTTTTGACGACTTCATCCCCGAGAAAGGCATTTTTTGCTAATTAGCCTTCATTCCAGATTGGCTGTGGTTTTTGTCATTGGAAGTTATAACAGCCAATCTAGAAATCTGCACTCAAACAGTTGCTTTGTCAAAGTTACCCCTCCAAATAATTCCACTGCCAGAAGTCACATTAAAATGGCACCATTTCAAGGCTTATATTAACCTTAAATATTTCTTTTTAAATAAGTAGGGAGGTAGCTAGGAGAGATGGGCATCTCTACTTTGAACACAAGATGAAGTAAAGATCAAGATAATTTCTAAATTGTTCTAATCTCATGCCTCAGTGCTTTAAAGCAGCCCTTTAGAGTCAATTGAATCTTTGATCATTGACTAAAATCTAATAACTTTGGCAGCAAATGAGGTGTGAAATGCTGTCAAAATCATTTCAATAATACCTGTGTATTACTAAACATTTTCATCTCTGTGGTAGAAGTTTGTAAAAAAAGCCACAGTTTAACAATTGATGGCTCTAGAAATCAACATGCTTTTGCAATGAAAAATATTTGAAATGTCCACCATGCCTTAGATTTCAAGTCCAAATCAAGGGAAATTCCTACATGGTGACAAAAATATTGATGGACTGTTATAAAAATTCAGAATATTGTATGTAGACTGTAATGAAATCATTACAGTTCTTTGTAAATGTAGCATTCTTTCTACTCAAAGATTCCAGAGAGATTTTAACAGTTGACATTAATAGGTCAAAGTTTTGCTTTTTTTTTCATTTAAAGTAGGTATTTAAATGCCCTTTTTTTCCAAAGGAGATACCAGGCAATGATCTGTAAGTAGCAAATTCCAAGAGTCAAGTTTTTCTCTAGAGTAGAATTATCTCTTGGGGCTGGAGCAAACAATGTCAGCCTGCATGTAGTGTGGATGAAGATTGATTTTTGCATTCAGGAATCCTACATTCTTTCTTTGACCTTTTTCTCAAATTTTATGTGTGGCTTAATGCATTCTTGGACACATCCAGTTTTCAAAATCTCTGTAAACTGAAGAATAACACTGTCTGGCAATGTTCTTTTTGTGAATGAATTGGATGATATGTGTAAATACAGCTGGTTGCAGGCTTTCAAACAGGTAGTGTCTCAACATTAAAATCTTTGTTAGTCCTTCAAGTTTAAAATTACCTTTTTTCATTCAAAACAAAATCATAATTTTTATTTTTTGTTTCCACTGAACTGGAACACTGTCTCCTTTCTGAAGAACCAAAATAAAATATGGTTGCAAATTTACTTCCTTTTCCACTCTTCTCTTCATTTTATATTTCCCCTCCTTTTATACAGGTCATTAATACTTTATACCTCGTTCTGAATTACTATGAGATCTTTGAATGTGAGGCACAATGTAAGCATGAAGTACTAGCTCATGTATATTACAATTACAGTTCCAGGCAGAACTCAATAAGGAGAGGGCATATCTGATAATGTCTCATATTCTGTCAGAATAAGGAAAAAGTACATAATATAAAAAAAGCTTAGAGGTGACCCACAAGGAAAGTAATGACTTCTAACAAATCTGGATTTTTTTCCTGGTAGAAAAAAAAATAATGAATTAAAGAGAAAGATGAAGAGAAATTAAAGAAAAAAGTTATGTCTTGTAAAATATTTAGAGAGACATGTTCAATTGATAGTAAAGGAGACAGGTACATTTAGCAGGACCAGAATTGTTCTCTTAGTCTTTGGTTTCTATTCAGATAAAGCCTGGAATTACAGGATGAAAAGAAACCATATTTCTTCCTCTGTCAGCAAAGGCAACAGAAGTTTTGTGACAGAAATTGAAGTACAACTGGGTTTTTTTTTTCTCCTCTTTAGGTTGTTTCCATATCTGAGTGAATTTAAATGGTAGGTTTTGGAAAACATTGAACAGTGCATTTCTTTTTATATTGAACATGATCAAATATGTCTATTCTTGATGTCCAAATCAAGATGAGAAATGAATGGCAGTGCTGTTCAGACCAGCCACTCATTTTATGGGCTGTATTTCAGTCCCTGGACCTGGCTGCCTGCATTCATCCTGTTTTGCCAGTCCTACTCAAATCCCCTTGAAATGGGGTTTCAGCATTTTTCATCCCTTTTATTGGTACATTTTGAGGTTAATTCAGCTCATGCTTTGCTTTTGAGAAGCTGGCAAGTCTATTATGTAGAGTTCTGGTTGCACTAGATGGAAAAGACCCCTTAGGTCAGGCTATCCCCTCCTCGTGCTCCTTGGAGCTGGTCCCCTCCTGTTTCAGTTTCCCAAGTGGTTACACTGCCACTGATTCTCCCCTGAAGATGCTTTAGAGTCTTCAGATTCCTGTCAGGAACAATTCTCAAAATTTAGGTGACATTTCCACTGTTCCAGATTCCTATCTCTGTTTCCTTTTCTATTTCTATTCTTATTCCTAATGCTTGACTTTTTTTTTTAATATAGCCAAAATAATTTGTGTCTCTGTTATATTCCCCTCTCAACTGAGTAGTTTTGAATGATTAATCCATTACAAATACTCTGGTTTTGATCTTGCTAAGCAGTTAAGCTACTGCTTGCATATGAGAACATGAGTAGTTGCCAGATATGGGAATGTGAATAGTTTCTTACAAGCCTATGGAAATCTAAATTCTGAGGTGAAAACTACTCAAAGAGATTCTGTTTTTTTCTAATAGCTTTTCTTTTACTTTTCTCTAAAGCCCCTTTATTTTGGATTTTTTTTTTCCACAGAGATCTCAGCCTGTTTCCTTTTCTGCAATCTGTTCAAAATTTTGTAAAGTGGTCCTTCCTGTGTCAGACCAAAATTAAAATCTAAAAAACAGCATGAAAAATATCATATGATCTCATTTTAATGATGGAAGAAAGATCTTCTAACACTATCTGACTGCTGTATGACTTATTTTTGTTGCTGCCCTGGGGACTGTAAACTCCTGCATCTGCTCTTTGCTTTTCTTCCTTAACCTTTTGAATTCCTTGAATGGTGAGTCTGTCCTGATGAAAACTGCATGTTCACCTCCTAAATGCCCACTGGTCAACAAAATTGTGCTGTTTGTTCTTCTATCTCTTCCTCATGAAGTGAAGTAGAAAATAAATAAAAGAGAAGTAACAGAAATTTTTACACTGTTCAATAAATGCCTCCACATAATCTGACACACAGGGTACTCACCAGTGTGAATGTATTTTTGGCTATAAGGTGATAGTGAGACACTTTATTAAGCATGAAATAGGACTGCTTATCATGCCTCTCTCATGCATGAACATACACCCAGACAATCCTCTGCCTGAATAATTTATACCCCTCTCAAAGAGACATTTAGTCACCCAGCCATGCGTTACCTGCTACTGTTCACATTTGTCATGTGATGGTTGGTGTCTTCCTGAAGGTCTTCTCAAGAAAACCACCAGCCATGGAAGTGTTTTACTTTATTATGAGTTTATTTTTGCTTTACCTGTGTGCAGTTCTCTGATTTTGTTTCAAAAAGAGATGCTGGAGATAAAACTTCCTTCAACCTATTGGGTGACTGATCTCATCTTTTTTTTTACCATTACTCTACTTTTGTAAACCTGTCCTCCACATCACAGGAGAGAGTGAGGAGCTGTGCTGGACTCTGCTTCCTTGGAAATGTAATTACTTTGTCTTGCCAATGTCTCTAGCACGGGTTGTCTCTTAAGATTAACTCCTGAAATAGAGATGTCTGCTGTTCCAGGTTGAGAGTTATTGCCTGCAGGGTTATTGACATTGCTCCACAGGAGCTGTGGAAGGGTCAGCACTGTGCCAGGAAAGAGGGTGAATGTTAAGAAGTGTGTGGATTAACAATTTTAATTGCTTATCTATCTTGTTCAGCTTGGAGAGCCTCATCACAGTCTACACCTTCCCCAAGTGGGGCAGTGGAGGGGAGGGTGCTGAACTCTCACTGGTTACCAAGAGGACACATGGAATTGTTATCAACCAGCATTGGGGAAGTTCAAATTGGACAGTAAGGAAAGGTTCTTCACTGAGAGGGTGGTCAGGCACTGGAAGACTCCCTTATGGCACTAAGGAGCTTTTGATGATGGTCTCAGTCATAGGATTTCATTTTAGGAAGTCCTGTGAGGTGCAGGGAGTTGAACTCTGTGATTCTTGTGGGTCCCTTCCAGCTGGAGATTGTCTGTGATTTTATTCTTGGTGCTTTCTCTGTACATAAGCACTTCACCCACATTATTATATTCTTTATAATTGCGATGATTCTGAATTGGACTGTGAATTATTAGACTGCAACAAACACCAACAAATTCTTGGTTTTAGCTAATCTATAGGTAAGGTGCGCTTTCTCTCTGCCCATAAACAAAACTTTGAATTTAACAACCATGGCTGGTCCTTCAGACTTGAATATCATGTCATAACTTCCAGGTGACACAGACATAGGTAGCCAGCTTGGATTTGGGCTATAGAGCATCTCAGAGACAATGCCATAAACCTCTTGCACTGCTTGGTATTTAGCAAATATTTGTGTAGAGAGTAGAGGGAAGATTAGATGTCATCACAGCAGTTTGTGTTTCTGCATGAGGGTTTTAAATTGAATCAGAAGGAGAAAGATCAGTTAGCTTGAATCAGAAGTGCTGAGAAGAATCTCACAGTAACTCTCATGTGTTGCACTTTGTTTTCTGTCACAGAACTTGGCAGACACCAAACTCAGCTCCATTTAGAAGAAATTGGAAGAAATCTGGGGTTCACCCACACCAATCAAGTTATATTCAATGAGACCTGGGTTAGGTCCAGTATTAAGTCAAAATTTTAAGTTGTCTATAGTATGGATGCATGGTCTTTAAAAACAGCTCCTCTTTGGTGCAGACCCACTGCTGCTGGTCTGAATTATTTCTTAAAGTAGGACCAGATTTTGTTTCTGAGAAAAACCAGTGATCTGGGAATCAGAATTTAATGGTCTGAGTTGGGACAAGGAAGATTTCCCAATGAGTCAATCTGCAAAGTGGCAATGAGGCATCTCTCAGCAGCACTTGGAGGCTGTGCTGATACTGAAAGGGAGAATCTTTCAAACCTTCAGCCATGCCAGGGAGTCCTAAAAGCCTCTCCATGTTCCTGGAAAGCTGGATACCTTCAAAGTAATGCAGCATGCTGGTCATGAAAGTTGAGCTTGAAAAACAAAACACCCAGGTTTCTGAGACATCTTTAAGTTTCCAAAACAATGTCAGCACTGCAGCACTTTGCAGATGAGTAGAATATTCCCCATGTAAGCTTTCTGATGAAAACATTCTACCAAATACTCTGTATTTGATCTCAATCTTATCTGAAAGCATTTTTAAGCTGGAGTATTTTGGAAAGGGAAAATATCACTGCTATGACTTCAGTGATCTAAATTATTGTTTTGCCATGGGGATAAATAAAAGAGGAAATATTTCTAAAGAGACAATGGAAGTAGGATGCAAACATTGTTGCTTTGCCAGTAATACTCAATCATTTTCAGAAAATGCTTGAAAAAAAAGGAAAAAAAAATCTTTGAAATAGAAAGAAAGAGAAATGAAAACAAGACAAAGCTTAATTAAATTTTCAACATTGTAAAGATAATAAAAAGAAACAATGAAAAGGCATGATTATGTTAATTCCATCAAACTCAGGGGTAATAATCCAACCCCACAGATCTGGTCCCAGAAAGCAATGCACATACATCCACTCTGAATATGCATTTGGGCAAAACATTTTCATATATGTTGAAGACCAAACAGCATTAGGACATTTTGTCATTTTGAATAATATTGCTTGCAAAGTACCTTGAAACTTCCTTTATCAATGAATGTTTATAAATTTTTCATGATCCTCCATTCAGAAGAAATGGTTAAGTAATAAGCTTTATATCTGCTATATTAATTTTGTTATGTGAAATATTAATGCTTGGGGTTTTTTTCAAAACAGTTTTTTACAAATATTTTCAAGTTTTGTATTCCTGTAGGTTTTGAGCACACGTGTCAAAGTGGCCAAGAAATCTATTTGATACAGTTGTGTTTGCCTTACATGTCAGTTAAATTCTCTTAATCCAGCTAAATTGTTATATGATTAGAGAATGGGAAGTTAAATTGTTGATACAGAGGAGCTAAGCAGAAGACACTAAATATTTAATGCATTGGCAGAAGGATTTGGGTAACATTTCCTTCATTGAGCAAACAAGCTGGCCCACCCCATATGGAATCCCACAAGTAATTACTTCTGAAAAATCTGTTGCAAACTTCTGATTATCTGCACAGCTCTTAAAAAGAGCTGCTGGGGAGATCTTAGGCTTGAAGTGTCCAGCTCCATCCTCATGTCTGGAAGAAGGCCCTGTGCTCATGGGGATGATGAGTATCAAAGAGATTTATTAAAAACAGTCCCTAGTCCACCCTCCATGAGTTGACATTTGTCCTTCAGATTGCCCTGGTCACATCAGCTGTACTGATGGACATTTTGGGAGATTAGATCCCACGTTTCCACTACAGGAGCTCAGTTAGGAGCTCAAGATGAATTCCATCCTCCTGAAACTCTCCACAACCTGAGGAGCACCGAGCGTGTTCCAGTCTGAAATACTTTGGGTAGCACAACCTTGTTCAAGCCCTGAGGCAGAAACTCTCCATTGAGGTTAGATGCAAAATAATGGATTAATGGTCTGATCTACTGCACAGCCCCAGATGGAACACATTTTGATCTCTGTGTGGAAAACGCACAAAAATTCCCCAAGGCTGATGTTTTACTGCCTTGGCATCAAAGCAGTGATACAAGATCTCCTGGGAATTGCAATGCAGCTGCCTCATGTTCTCATTCTCCTCTGGATGTTTACTGAACCATCCAGACTGCAACTTCTGAACTACTTTAAAGCTTCTTACTGGGGTACTCTGTGGGGATCCAGGAAGTTTTTTTGGCATTCTTTGAGTAGCTGCCAGCGGGATACAAATTTCCATGGTTGTGCAAACATTTAAGTTGGGACCTCATCAATCCTTCGAGGTCTGATCTTTCTTTTCTTTTACTGGTATTTATTATTCAATGAGTATGTGCATGTTCAGACAGCTTGCATTCTCCTAGTACTTTTCCTGTAAATACACATTATTGGTCACTGCCAGTGGCAGGAATTATGGGCTGGATTAATATTTCATCCAATCTTGCTACTTATGCAGTTACAGCTCTGAAGTTTCACAAATCTGACATCTGCACCTCTCTTTAAAGGTGATCAACTCACATCCTTACCATGGCTCAGGTTCTGTATCTTCTCTGAACATCTTCCTACAGCAAGGAGTGAAAGGAGACCGTTTCATTTTGTGTAGGCTTTCTTTGCACAGATTTTTGTTCTTTTATGAGTAAGAGAGGACAAATAGAATTATGTTTGTTTGGAGTAAAAAATGCTGACTTTTGTGTGTGTTTTCTGTCTCCAACATGTAACCCTGGAGAAATGTGACATGATTACTGAGTGCCCATCAATCTGGATCTCTGGTAAGGAATAATAAAATAAATCATCACGAGCCATATTAGTCCTGACTGTGATAGTCTTTAATGACACCAAGAAAAAAGGCAGTATTTTCATTTAATTAGACCAAGAAAGGTTGAGTTACTGCACTTGGGTGGACATCTCATGGATTGTGTTCCAATGAAGGTGTTGGATAAAGTCTTCCCTACTGTTTCTGGAAGTGCTGTAGATGCTCAGGATCAATGCATTAAATAACTGGCAAATTGGGAACTAAACTTTCATCATTAGATACTTAGGAACATGAGACTCCTACCCAAAACACCTGAATTGGGCACGCAAAATTAGACAGGCATTATGGAAACATCCAAAGCAGTAATTCTAAAGCACAGACTTGTGTAAATACTCTTTTTCTGAAATCAGTGCTCTTTAATTTTCACTTCTCTCTAAACTCTTTTTTAAATGACACAAACCAAGCTGAAAAAAACAATGTAATTTTCATGCCAGAATAAAAGCACCTATTAGCATAATTATCCTGCTTTCCTGAGAAACCAGGACCTGAAAGGGAACATGAAAATGTCCTAAAGACAGAGAAAAATTATCAGCCATGGATTTGTGGGTATTAACTCTCTTTCTCATCACAAGCAGGTGAAAGTGCTGCTCTAAACAACAGCACTGCATAGGCCTCAGAATAATTTATATTCAAATGTTTTTTTGTTTAAAGATTTCTTGTGTAGAGAATTATGCAAAGTAGGTCTGTATCTTTTCCCCACTGACTAAATAGGTTATGTAAAATTTCGGTGATATTTCACTATGCATTCCATTTTGCTGACCAATAAGGTGAGTGTGTGTGCATATTTCCTCAGAAGAGACCTGAGCATAATGACATCCAAAATAAACTCTGCTTTGCCAGGAAGAGACAAAGAAAGATTTTCTTCCTCAGCTGCCACCTAAATGGGAAGAAGAGGACCCCAGTAATTTGTATTGGCTCATCCCAGTTAAGGCAGTAAATGAACCTGACATTTCTTTCTTTTCTTGCATTTCTTGTCTACCTTTTTTATCCTGGAGGATAGAACTGGAACAAATCTTTCTGTACAAAACTTCATGATATGTTATCCAATGGCTTGATGTATAAAACTTGGATTAAAACAGAATTTCAGAGAGTTTTGAAAACTAGTTAAAACAGTATCCCACCCCCACTGCAGAGTTGATAATATCAGATTTGGGATCCCATTCCTGGAAAGCAGCGACCTGAGGCAGGTTTTGCTCTGTTGTGTGACATTTTTAGTCTTTCCTTAATGACTTGACTGAGCAGTGAAACACTTAATATTTTGGCTCTGATTTTCTCACTCTCACTCATTAATCAAGCACCAATGAGGAGATATGCAATAGTTTTATTTTCTGGACAGTATTTCAGCCTCTATTTCACCAGGTTGTTCAGAGAATCTGTGGATGCCCCATCTCTAGAATTTTTCAAGGCCAGTTTGGATGGGGCTCTGAGAAGCCTGCTCTAGTGGGAGATGTCCCTGTCCATGGCAGGGGGTTGGGATTAAATGATTTTTAATGTCCCTTCCAGCTCAAACTATCCTGTGATTCTGAGATTAAGACAATTGTCTGAAGTGGCCACACCAGTGGGTAAAGTCTGATATTCCCCCACCAGCTCAAGCCTTGGACATCATCCCCATGCTGGGAGATGTGGTCAGGACACCAACACCTGTGTGAGAAAGAGCCTGGCATTTGGAGCACAGCGAGTAAATAACCTCAAATCAAGTTTCCTCAGAGAATTTTGATGGATACACCTTGTTTTTCATGCTGTGTGCAGGAGCACAGAAAAGCCTATGAGCAAGTATTGAACCAGTACTTGAAATTATCTGAGAAAAGTTATTTGGGATTCTGAGTTGTGGCTGCAGCTCCTGACCCTGCCACAGACAATTCATAGACCTTGGGCAAAGCTCTCTGTACTCTGCAGCTTAAAATGGAAGTAGTGAAACTTCATTTCCTCGCTGTTTGTCTTCTTTCCCTCCACAGAACAGGAAGATTTTTTATGATTCTGCTGCACAATGTCTAAAAAGGAGATTAAGGTTTTTCATGGAGTCGCCTGTCTGTTGTGAACCGTAAATAATAAATACGCAATTCTGTTCTATGAAACAACAAGCTTTATCTTCCATATTATATTTCTGTTCAATAAGTCCTATTGCTATTTCAGCTGGAAAAAGCAAGCATCAATTTTCTCTCACTAGTGGGACAGGAAATTTTCTGCATTCTGAAAGGAAAAAAAAATAAGGTGGTGGGGAGGAATATGTGGCACCCTAAAGCCACCTGCATATTTTGGTTACTGAATGATTTGGAATGTGCATTGACAATCTCCAAAATACTCTTCTACCTGCTATGTTAACTATGCAAGAAGGCCATAAGTGCTGAGGTTTAGATAAATCCATGACATTTCCAGTTTAATGGCAGTGTTCAGCTTGCAGTTCCCACTGCCAGCAGTACTTCTGGGTTTAATTGTTGAAGTGCTTCTGCTAATGAACAGCTGATGTAAAGTGACACTTACAATAAGAACTTTGTAGATGGAGAATTTTATATTTATTTCTCCCTCCTCCACACACACTAAGACTATCCTAATGAATGTGGTGCCAAAATTAAAGAACTGTGAATTCTCCCCCAAGATTTTCCAGCTGGACAAGGGGACTGCAGGACACACAGCTCTTAGTTAGAGGACACAGCTCTGCAATTCTACACCTGGATTCCTCTCCCTCCTTCCCCCTACACACACATGCCATCAGATCGTGCTTCCCTTCCTACTCCCTCCTCCCCAGCTCTGCAATTTAAACTCAGAAGTTTAACTGAAAATTGCTCTAAAGCTTTTTGCTGCTCAAACCATCAATTAGCTTTTGTCCAGACCCAGGTCTAGACAGAGGCATTTGGAAACACAGGGCTGTGCTGGGCTGGAATTGTGTCACAGTCAGAGCTGAGCTCAGCAGGAGGGCAGAGGAGCCATCCAAAGCTGTCACTTTGGCCACACTGAGTTCACTGAAGAATGATATATTTTGTATGCCTCACCCAGCAGCTCCCAGGCTGAGTTCCTCTGCACATGCTTGATAACAAACTCCCTAGAAATTTCCATGGTAACACTTGGAGATACCACAGTGAACTCAGCAGCCACCTCTGCCTGAGTTTCTTTTTAACAGAGGGAGCCTCACTTTACACTGCTGTTGCCTGTCCCTGACCATCCCTGGGTGAGCACAGGGTGAGGCGAGAATGGAATATTTTCCATGTTGCAGTCAGGAGGAATTGGGCATAGCTCCTGGTTCTGCCAGTGGTTTCTGGGGTAATTGGGACCAAACCTATTTGCAGAGAAAATCATTAGTGTTGAAAAAGACCTCCAAGATCATCAAACCCAGTCTTTGGAACACCACCTTGTCAATCAGACCACGGCACAAATGCCTTGTCCAGTCATTTCCTGAACATTTCTGGGGATGGCGACTCCAGCACCCTCCTGTTCCAACTTAACCAATGTTCCAATCCTGTTCCAATACTTAACCAACCTCTCTCTGAAGAAATCCTTCCTGATGTCCAACCTGAGCCTCCCCTGGCACAACCTGAGTCCACGTCCTCTTGTCCTGTCACTTGTTACCTGGGAGAAGAGACCCACCCCTACCTTGCCATAGGCTGATATCAGGGAGTTGTAGAGAGGGATAAGGTCCTTCCTGACCCTCTTCTCCAGGCTAAAACACAATAAAAATTATTTTATATTATTAATGCAAATTTTTGGTACATTTAATTTATAAATTAATGAGCTATTGTAATATATTTTTTCACATTGATTCGTAACAAAGTACCTGGAGAAATCTGAAGTTCTCCAGGGCACTGGCTCTCAGTTCCAAAGATATATACACATCCTATAGGACCATTTTCAGATCTGCCAAACCCCTGTGAATGACTCAAATACCTTGGGGTATCTCCAGTCACATTGGGTGCATCGTTAGGCAAATGAACTAAGCTCTGCATCTCTGTTTTCCCTGCTGGCTCCAGCCTGATCAGCAGAATGACAAGAATTACAAAATACTGCTGCAAAGCACATAATAAGGCAAGGATCAAGTAAATTTCTTCAGGAAAAGCTGTATGAATCAAGCTATCAGCTCAGCCTTGTCTCCATCCATCTAGGATTAATTATTCTCATTTGTGTACTTGTCATTGTTGCACACAGGATTATTTTCCTTTAAAATGGGGCCACATAACTGCCTCTCCTCATCCCTTCTCCTCTTACTGCAAGCCTTCCCATCCCCTAAAGCTCCAGAAGAGAAAATAAAGCCATAACATCTGTATTTTATTGGTGGGAGTGACAACATGCTCCAATCTTTCTTTATAGTCAATTGCTCCCTGACAATTAAAAAAAGTCCAGAATTTCTGCAGCAAAGAAGGAGTTTGACTGTAAAGCAAAATTCACTTGTGAGAGAACAAGCTGATAATGGATCATTATCTATTTTCCAAGAAAGGATGCAGTCAGGGCAAAGAGAGCAGAATTCCTTTCCAAAATGAATCAAAGACAGAAGCAGAACCAAGGCTGAACTCAAATTTTAGAGTCTGCTGATACAGTTGAACACAGTTTGTGTATTTGTGTCACTTTTTAAATGTTTTAGAGAGAAGCAAGGTTTGCTTTTCTATGAACAGTTCCAAATGAGTAGAGAATTTTGTGGGGTTCTATTCTCCAAAAACCTCATCCTTCAAAAACAAGAAAATTTATTTTTTTATTTTTTGTTAATGGATTCATGTCAACCATGGAGCAGATCTTGCCAGTTTTAGGAAAACTCACTTTGAGAAGGATCTCCTGGAGCTCCCATGCACCCCACCAGGGAACACAGAAACAACAATTTAAGGATACCAGACATAGTTCAAACTCTCAGATCATAAAAAAGGTTTTTCTTGGTCCTAAAGGTGCTCTGAAACTGGGAATTTCTTGGTCTCAATATTCTAGATAATGTTCTTTAAATCTGGGATATTACTTGTCTCAGGGTGCCAAAACTTTTGCTCCATTATTTTTCATGTAAGTATTTGGAATAGTGAGAGAGGATTTATTTATTCATTTATCTAATTATTTATTGAACTGTAGTAAGGTAATTACGTAATTAGGAGAACTTTCAGTTTTAAATTATTTTTTGAATTGCAAGTAGGGAAATGAAGAGTTAGAAAATGAAGTGTGTTTCAGAAGACTGACATTTCCCCCCAAACCACCCACCAGCTGGGTTTTAGCTGAAGTGTTTTCATAGTATAGAAACTTGAATGCAGTTGGGAAAGCCATGGAGCAACACAGAGATGATGCAGGAGAAGGGGTTTGGAGCTACAGCTTCTCCCATGGTATTCTACAGTTTTGGATGTCTTTGGAAGGGTAGTAACACACAAAAATCCACCCACTCCTCTGCAGCAGCCAACTTTTCTGTGTGGTTCAGAGCATGAGTCTTACAGCAGCTCAGACCTTTGCATCTCTTCAAGCTGTGCACAAACTGTCCCAGACACACACATGCTGTTATTTACTGGGGTTCCTCATTCCCCAGGTAATTATATCAGTCTTCCCAATCAGTGTTTCCATGTTGGGAATTACACTCAAGAAGGACCTGAGCTTGGTGCCAAAGCAGGGCTTTTTCTTGTGACAAAGCCTGTTTTTATTTCATGGATGTTGTGGGCAGAAGTGTGAGATCTGGGATATCACAGTATTGTGATAACTCCATTGCAATTCCTGCTGCTCATTTCTGCTTTCCAGCGAGGATTCACCAGAAGCAGGAGGAGCCCTGAAGGAAACAACCTTCCCTGGTTGGTAAATAAGGATATAAATGCTTCCTAGAAATTCTCTCACCTATATTGTGAGTTTAAGCAGCTTTTGTTGTTCCAATTTGTTCCATGCAGTCTGGATTTCTGAGTGGTTTTTTTGGGAACATTATACCTCTATATTATATAGTTTACTAATTATTTCTCTAACTGGCACCTGCTTCTGGGTCAGAAAATGTAATTAATACAAATATTATGAATTTTGTTGAAAATGTATGGAAAATCACTCTGTGAAAAGCCAGTGTCCATAAAGTAGACACAGGAGTCCTGCAAGTTTATTTGAATGAAGGCAGAGAGTCCACAGGGGCACAGACCTGAGGGGTTTTCTCTCTCAGGGTTCTGGAGGGTGCAGCCTCCTTTTATCCCAAATTCCCAGCCACACTTTGCTCTCTTCCTTTCCCCATTGCCTGAGGTACCAGGAAGGTGCAGCCTTCCCAAACCACCTGCCACAAATTCCCCTTAAACCTGGCATTTCACCCCAAAGTTCAGAAGTTCAGGCTTGTGCAGACCCAATTGTTTCAGGAGCCAAACTCTCCGGGTTCTGTAACAATTCTTGAAGTTAATAGAGACATTAAGACCCATTTCAAAGATGTTAACACCCATTGCCTCACCCAGGGAATTGTTCTTAAAGGCATTAGCACACATCTTCCCTATCAAAGTAATAAAAAATATTCAAAGAAGGCAAATATGTTAAAAGAGAGGTGAGAGGACATCAGCAAGATTGCTACAGAGACAAATCACCAGCATCAACTTCTCTTACCAGGCTTGGTTTTCTTGTTTTTTAAATTAGTGATTAGCATTGTTAATGATGGCCTGCTTTCCAACCTGACTCCCAAATATTGTTTGTTCATTTTCTAGGCAAGAAATTCACATGGTGGAGGCAGTGGGAGCAGCTGATTAAATCACTGGATGTGTGTTCAGATCCAAACCTTTCACTGTCACTATGTTTGGGAGAGGGACAGGAGCCCAGATCTCACCTGGGCTGGAGGAGTAATGGTTGAAATATTAAATACAGGCAGAGAAGCAATATCAGCTCCTCCCTCAGTGTTATTTTGCACAATGTCCCTGCCCATGGGAACTAGATGATCTCTAAGGTCCTTGTGGCCCAAACCATTCCATGGTTCTGAGTTCCTGAAGCTGTTTGCTATGATGAAAACTCACATTTTGGGATCTAAAAACTGCAGACAGAAAGACAAAAAAACTATTGGGAATTAAATGCTCCCAGCATTCAGGTAATTCTGGCCTTGCACACTGCAGACCCACAGGAGGAACCTGAGACCTGGGTGAAGCCTGTCCCTTTTGCTTAACCTCTGATATTTCAGATTAAAAAAAAAAAGGTTTCATCATTAAGCAGTTCTAGGCAAAACTCCTCATCATAAGAAGTTTGTGGTAATTCAGATTAATCACAGCCTAAGTGTGCTTCTTCATTCACCACAAACCAAATTTGGGCAACCAATTCAGGTGCAGAATTCTGTTTAGTGCATCTCTTATCTGAGAGAAGACGCTTCCGATTCCTCATGGTTTTGAAAGCTTCAGAAACTTACGGGGTTACTTGGTGGCAAATCATAATCAATGAGCTCTCAATTCCACTTTCAGTTATGTTGCAATGGTACTTTGGCAGCAGACAATCTCCCAAGTCCTTTCATGTACCAAACTCCTGGTCTTTCAAAGCTTAAGCCTTTGTTAGAATTATAAAATAATCCAATAATATCCAGGACCAGAAAGATATTGTGAAGGTAATTACAGTCAAAATTAAAGGTGATATCTGCACTATTGAAACAGAATCATGCCTTGAATGCTTTAGATCATCAGTAAACAGCTTGTTCTTCAAAAACATTTATATGATGTCCTGGAAAATCCTTGTGGACATCCAAAACGTGACTTTGTTCTCCTCCCTCTGGCTCTCAGCCTCTTTTAAAGACCACATGTGCTCTGCTTGTTCTCTGCTGATCACTGAACTAATTTATTCCAGCCTGCCAGTTCCATCATCATGCCAGTTCGTTTTTCATCCAAAGTCCCTTAATTATTTTATGCAAACTGGGGTTGCCCAGTGGAAATACTTTATTGAATCAGGCCACCTAGACATGTCTTCTGCTTTGAATGTGCTGTCAGGAAGTAAAGAGAGAAAACTGGGTGCAGAATTAGAGAAAAAAGAGAGAAAAAGAAAAGCATTCATATTGCATCTGGTTGATTTTGTAATGATGCAAATGAGAAGGAATTAAAAGGGTTTTTTACTCGTAAAGGAGAGAATGCGAGGGAAGGTCATGTGCTGTTTCACCAGTTCCTGTTTGTCATTAGCACTGCACTAATTTCTTTTCTCTCTTTTAACTTTGTGTTTGCTATTTGCTGCTCCCTCAGCTCCTCAGATGCAGCAGTGGATGATGGACACGTTTCCCATTTAGTCATGAAAGACCTGTGTCTATCTCCCATTAGATTAATGTTTTCCAATTGTATTGCATGAAGTAATAACCATCAGCCTGCTGGTAGCTTTTACACATTTTAAGTAATTTTTCTCCCTTGACAAGACATCAGATTAACATTGTAAAGGAGAAAGTTAATGCCCATGCAGCATTTAGACAGACAAAGAGAAAAATTACATCTAATCAGGCCTGGTGTGAATGATTTCAATAATTCCTGTTCTAACAGTTCCAGATATTTCATGTTGTCAATCATTTATTATCTTTTCTGTTAATAAACAAGTTAATTTGCTATGTTTTTTTCTTCCAGGAACACTGAAACCTTCAAACTACACTACTCTTTCTGAAGAAAAACCCCTAAAATCTGCTTGAATGAATCACCTGTGATTTTTAGAACTTGTTCCAGATAGAGTGCTCAACAGAGAGTGCAAATTCATGGAATCACAAGTTGGTTTGGGTTGGATGGGGCCCTAAAGACCATCTTATTCCACCTCCCCAGCCACAGGCAGGGACACCTTCCCCTAGACCAGGTTGCTCCAAGCCCCATCCAACCTGGCCAGAACAAACTGGTAAGTCACTGCAATAATATAGAAGTTACCTTTATGTTAAAATACAAATAGTGTTGATGGAGGCCTGCAGTTGAGCACAATATGCTCAAAGCAATTTAGGAAATTTAGCTGTTCACAGCTGTCTAAAACATTGCTCCTGTATCTTAATGAGGTTTGGGAATCACAGAATCACAAAATCACAGAAAAGACCTCTGAGATCACTGAATCCAGCCTTTGAAGATGAAAACAAAAGTGTAAAACTGTCCTTTAAAAAAGGACATTTTAAAACAACATCTGAAACAATCTGCTGGATGCTCCAGAATTCATTATTCATCGTGTCTCAAGGTAATAAATTTTTTTGCAGAGACAGTTCGCATTTTCATTTTTCTCCTTGTACTGTTCTCCAGTTGTCCATTTCTTCCCTTGAGTCATATCTTTGTTTCTCCCTATTCTTTCCAAGGTCACCTGAAGGTTTTCTAAGTTGATACGATAAATTAATTCACTTTGTTTTATTTGTTCCCTCAAACACAGCCAGACCAAGACTACCACATCCAGCAATCAACTTGTCCCTTCCTTTATCCAGACCAAGAGGCAGAGCTGCTCAACAAATAGCTGCAGTTTATGTCCATCATTCACAGTGTGAGGTAGTTGTCAGTGTGGGAGAAGATGATATAATACAGCTCTGTCTGCTCTGTTTCCCCAGCTCCAGGGGCCTTTTTGTGCTGCTATTGACCTTGGCAGAGCTGAGAAGTTTTATTTAGTGTTGCTGCTTTCTTCACTGAAGTTTACATATTTTAACTGGCTCGGGAGATGTGTGTGTGTGTGTGTTTCAGACAATAAATGACTTCAGGCATTCTGATTCTATCAGTCAGTGAGATCTATCCTGCTCTGCTCTAAAGGCTACCACATTTTATACTGAAACAGCTGAAGATGCTATATGCTGCTTGAGCTGTTGAAAATGCATATTATTTCAACTTTTTTATTTTATTTTATGAAAACAACTTCATCATTTTGTTGATACTTTGGAAGCCCTGTTCTGTACCCAGGTGAGAGTATGTTGACACAGTGTACAAGTTTAATTCTTAGAGTTAATATGCTGAAATTTATTTCAGCAGTAGAGGTTTGTAATATTAAATCCTTACCTTATAATACCTTATTTTTCAAGGATTGCGTAAAATTAAAAAAAAAGTACAGGAAAATAACTCCTTATATGGAAAATATCCCTAAAATAAAAAACTACTGAATGCTAGAGGTGAATGGTGCAGCCACCTCCAAGAAAATTTTCGTAAGATTCAGCCAGAAAACACTTTGTGGCATCAGTTTATAATAACACTTAAAGATTTTAAGACTTAGAGAATCTGAACATAAACAGTGATGAATATACATAAAAAAATAAGTAGTTACCTAAGTAAATAAATGAAAAATAGCTGCAGTGTTTGGTTATCATCTCTGGGAAGAAATATCCCAGTCAGAATAAAACATGAGATAGTTATCTGTAGATCTTGGATGTCCTTCTATAAAATCTGTTGTACTCTTAGGTGTCAGATCAGAGATTTACCAAGTACTGAACACAGCAGGTCTATAATGTCTTTGGGAAAGGCATTTCTGGTCAGGATGAGAACGTGACTGAATTAACATCTCTGAATGAGGAAGGGTTTTTGTGGCTGATTTCCCTAGAGCTGTTGGCAGAATATAACCTCCCAAGCTGTTTGTAGACTATGAAATGGAAAATGAAAACAATCAGGAAGTGGATAAAGGGGGAAAAACTTTCATTTTGTTTCTTCATGAATCTTCATGTTTGGTGTGTTCAGGTGTGAGCCAATAAAAGAGCAAATAGACACAAGCATTTAAGCATTATTTTCTTCCAGTGCAAGCATGATTTTGGTTTGATTATAATGAGTTCATTAAAACTTGTCTGAAGGAAACATTTTGACCTTTTGTGGCAGGTAGCATTGGTCACAGCAGAATTGTCACCATCCCTAAATTTTTATCAGAATAGTTACCTTTGGGGATCGTTATTTCTGAAGAGGAAAGATGGTAGAGATTTTGCAAGGAAAAATGACTGTTCTGACACTTCCTACCTCAGGTGCAATACAGGTACTTTTGTAGCTGTGAACAGAGGTGAGGCAAGGTCGGGAGAAATAGGAAATATCTTTTATGATATCCTTAAAAAAAAAACCCAACAAAAACACCACAGGTGCTTTTAAACTCCTTTCTTCAAATCTCTGATAGAAGCAGCCACTTTCAAAATAAAATCCAGCTTGAAAACAGTTGCTCTGAATTTCTCTTGATCTTTCATTTCTCAATGTCTCCAAGGCTTTCCTGTGTAATTGTACAACATACCTGGAGAGGGACATGGCACTCAACAGTTTTTTTGTAAAAACTTTGGGGTGAAAATCTATTTTTCTTTTGACACCCAGGGCAAATGGCTTGATGTTTCAGTGTTTGGATGTTGCGCCTACCTTTGGTTTTCTCTGTTTACTTGACATCTGAAAGCACATCTTCTTTCACTTTTTATTTCTAGTGCATTGACGTTTCCATCAGAGCTGAGTCATCTCCCAGACAAAGCAGAAAGAATGGGACTTTTGGGTGCAAGTCTTCTTACTTGGATGTTTGTTTAGGGATGAGATGAGTCACACGTCGTGGGTCTTATTTTTCTCCATTTGTTAGAGGGAGTTCAGAGGAATATATCAGATATAGGTGTTGAGATGGAAACAATTTTGACTCCCATTCTAGGCCACTTATCCACCCCTTCAAATTCACTGAATTTGTTCAGTGATCATAATAGAAGACTCAAGAATAATGCTCAAGCTTCACTTTCAGGAGTTGGGAGAAAATGCAATTTATTTTTCTTTATTTTGCAGATTTTATTTTTTTACTACAGAACAAATGATAAATATTATTCACTATCTGCTTAAAATAAACATATACTCATAGTATCACGGAATGGTTTAGGTTGGAAGGGACCTTTAAGATCATCTTGTTCCAACCCCCTGCTGTGGGCAGGGACACCTTCCACTGTCCCAGGCTGCTCCAAGCCTGTCCAACCTGGCCTTGGACACTTCCAGGGATCCAAGGGCAGCCACAGCTTCTCTGGGCAGCCTGAGCCAGGGCCTCTCTGTCTTCACAGGAAAAAAATTGATCTGAATATCAAATCCAAACCTCCCATCCTTCCAGTAACCAGGAGATTTGCTAATGGTAGGTGCAAGGCAGATCCCATTCAAAATGTGCCACCATGTGCTCAGCTCTGTCTATGAGCTAGGGAAACTTTGGAGATGTTTCCTAAGTAATTTCACCAATTTGTGGAGTATCCAAACCCTTTGTGGTAACACGGATCATGATGCAGCTGAAGGAGTTCTCAAGATGTTTTCCAAAAGTTTTTCCTCTTTCCTGTCACAGCTGTTTCTCCACGACTACTGTCTCCCTTGTCCCTGCATCCCACAGCAAAGCTCTGAGCATCCAGAGGTCAGATGGGCTCCCAGGCACTACAAATGATCAGATTTGCAATTCAAAAGAAACTATTATGATTCCAGCTGTTGTTAAAAATCAGACCAAGGTTTAGAGTCCTCCAGGATGGGCCACAATAGCAGGAACAAGATCCCTGTTGGGTAACTTGAATGTCTTTTACCTCCATTCCCAAGCCTTTATTTCCTAAAGATCTTGAGATAATGTTACTTCTCAGCTTTTTATCAGACTGTTTGTGAGCGCTGAAGGAAATGTTTTGCTATTAAGGCAGCATCTGATGCTTAAACACTCTCAATGTCTCCCAGGGAAAGAAGAGGGGAACAGATGTTAACATCTGCTCTGTTGAATCTGGCCTACATTTTCTTGTTGCCGACCCTCTCTTCTCCTCCCCACAGTGTATTGCAGTAGCATCCTGCCAGACAAAAACCATAAAATTTCACTCTGCAGATCTTGTGCTGAAATCAGAAACCTGTAATCAGAGCACAGGCTATCTTTAGAACAGAAAGTAACAACAAACTCCAAAGTTGTAAAGTTCAGGTTACTAAAGATTTTCTTCAGGCATCTGTTCCTCTGCCTAACTTACTGTCAGTGGTACCTTCCCAAAGACTAAATAAATAAATAAATAAATATACAAAAAGGGGAAAGACTGATTTTCATCTTGAATTTTGCTTGCTCTGACTCCCCACAGCCCAGTTTTGTACAGGAGCTGTCTGCTCAGTAAAGCCCTGCAGCACAATTTCAGAGAATATCTCTCCTAGATCCAGGTTTTGCTGTAAATCTTTTAGAACTGCACACAACAATGACATGCTTCATCCCAGATTTTAGCAGCCCACAATCTTGATGTTATGCTTTAATTGAACTGAAATTACATTTAGTCAGAGCTTGAAATTTCTGATTTGCTCAGATGCCATTGTTTTCACACACAAAGCTCTTGCTCTGTACTTTTTTCCCCTCACCCTTCCCCTCTTGAATTATTTAACATTTAGAAAGCTGAGCTTTGCCACTTTTATTTCCATCCCCAGTTTTATTGCTCTGTAAGTGATTTACAAATCAAGCCTTGCATCTAATGGCGCTGTGTATTTCCATTTCCAGTGCTCTTCTTTACTGTCGGCTCTTGTTGGATGGGGCAAACCTCAGACACAAATAACTGAAATTAATGTCAAATTGCATCATGTGCAGCTTGAATTTCAATTATGGGATCTGAGTGAAAATGCATGTTTTCAGCAAACAGCAATAACGCTGCGACTCGCCTGGCCCCAGAACTCGCATTACTAGAAAGCATCACACTCAAGACAAAGACGCAGGAGCTCAAAAGCTTAAAACAAATCTGCTTGGCATTTAGTTAAGACCAATAAGCTGAAAGAATGAGCAGTCATTCAGGCCTTCAGCTTCTGTATCCCCTGCCCTATGATATGTCTGTGCCTGTTTAGAGCCTGGAACTCCAATGCTTTCTTACGGAATAATAAGGAGTGAGCAGAGATTAATCTACCCTCCTAAGCCCTAGTACATCCTAAATAAATGGTGGTTTATGGGCAAGGCAAGTGGCTCAGCCCATCTTTAATTCTGTATTCAGGGCCCTGGGGGTGCTGGTTGACAGTGGCTGAACATGAG
>NC_031769.1:147789694-147791115 GCF_001522545.3 Parus major
GAGAGTGGCGACTGTCGGTATTTATAGCCCCCATGGTCATGACGTTGACCTGTGTCACAATGGCCTCTGCACGTCATGTCACCGCGGGTCACAAAGGCCTGGTGGGCAAGGCCACGCCCTGTCCCTGAGGCCTGGCGGTTTCCATGCAGCCAAGCCTGGTCACGAAGGCTTTTTTTAGGTCTTTTCCTTTTGACTTTGCCTTTGCTTGTTCTGCTCCCAATGACCTACAGCTCTGTGTTGTCCCACCTTGTGTGTTCTCCCCTAAACAATCCCAAAGAAGCCCTGTGCCATGCTGAAGTGTTTTACCCACCCAGCCCATCATGTGTCCTGGCCCTGAACCTAGGCAGAGGGATCATAAGAAAGGCAAAAATCTGTTTTGATTTAATCTGTTGACTACTGTAAAAGACAATAAAATGTCTTTGTTAGAAGAGATTAGGAACACAGAAGCGCCAAGTAAAATCTCCCTTCTTTAACAATGTAGGGGTGAGGGGAAAATGGTCATAAGGGACGAGGAAAAGGCTGAGGTAGAGAATACCTTGTTTTTCTCAGCTTTCAGGAGTCAGATGGGTTATCTGTAGGACAAGCAGTCCCCTGAGCTGGCACACGGGGACGGGGAGCCGACCTGACCCCCTGCAATCCCGGTGGAATTCATTGGTGACCTGCAGAGCTGCTGAGTCCCTGACAAGTCTATGGGGCTGCCCAGAGTTCCCCAGGGGTGCTGAGGGAGCCCATGGAAGAGCTTGCCAAGCAACTCTCCCATCCTTTATTGTCATCATTCCTGGCCAGTCAGGGAGGTCCCAGGTGACTGGAGGTGCCAATGGGACACCCAGGCCCATGAAGGGCAGCAGGGAGGATGTGAGGAACTGCAGGCCTGTCAGCCTGACCTCGGGGCCCGGTGAGGTTCTGGAGCAGATCATCGTGAGGGGGATCACACGGCCCAGAGAGGACAACTGAGGGATCAGGCCCAGCCAATGTGGGTTTAGGAAAGGCAGGTCTAGTGTGAGCAACCTGATGTCCTTTGGGCTGTGGGTGATGTGTCTTGGGGCTGAGGGAAAAGCTGTGGATGGAGTCTCCCTGGACTTCAGGCAAGCCTTTGATTCTGTATCCCACAGCACAGTCCTGGAAAAGCCGACAGCCCAGGGCTTGCTGGCTTAGGAACTGTCAACATGGCCATGTCCAGAGAGTGGTGGGGAATGGTGCCGTATCCAGTTGGTGTCTGGTGACGAGTGGTGTCCCCTGTGGCCAGTCCTGTTCAGTGTCTGTCCTGCTGATGTGGCCAAGGGCATTGAGGGTGCCCTCATTATTATAATCCTGACACCACCAAGGTGGGTGGAAGTGTTGATTTTCTAGAGCGTAGGAATGCTCTGCAGGGCGATGTGGCCAGGCTGGATGGATGGTGTGAGGCCATCAGGGTGAGGTTC
>NC_031769.1:147791875-147800057 GCF_001522545.3 Parus major
ACTGAAAATATGGCTAGGCATTGGATTAAGTCACCCAGGGAGGTGTTGTAGCCACCATCCCTGTGAGTTTCCAAGAGGCACTGGATGTGGCACCTGGGGATATGGTTTGGGAGTGATTTTGGTGGTGCTTGTTTGATGCTTGTACTGGGTGGTCTTGGAGGTGTCTTCCAACCTTGATGTTCTGTGACCCACTGCAATGTCCAGAGGGTGGGAAGGATCAATGGGAAGATGATTTCCTCTCGTGGTTATTTGTGATTCACCTAGTGATACAAAGCTCAACTTTATTTAGTTTTCTGGAATAGCTAGAAAGGAGGAAAAAACTAGAGGTATTGAGGACAGATATGTCTTATATTCATGCAGATATTGAAGTGGATTGAAGGAATCACATTCTCTCCTGCCCATTCCTCTCCATTTTCTTCAAAGGATGTTGAGGCACAAGGTTATATTTAGTCTACAAAGTGCAGTGCCCTGTCACTGCTGAAGCTTTTGTGGCTTCAGAAGCTTCAGCCAATGGAATGACCTGAATATCCTCTCTAAACAGGGGCATTGCATTGCAGCTGCATGTTCTTCCTCTTCAACTTGCTGGAGAAAATATGTTCCTTCCATTAGAGAGTGACAGAAACATTTGGATATTCTACCCAGGAGTAAAAAGTCATCATATTGCATCCCTGTTGCTTTGAAAGCACTGCTCTCAAAGAAAGAAAAACCTTCTAAAAGCATAAAAAATATGATTTTTTTTTTTTAATGCTACAGCCCAAGTGACACTAATGAATGTGTCTAGATGGCACTTGAAAAAGCCAGATAGATACCACTTAATTTATTTCTGCTAAAACCATCCAGAACCTGATGTCCTGGTTAAAATGACAGCAAGTTGAAGTATTGGAAAACTACTTTTTTATAATCTGGTGCAGGTCTTACTGTCAAAATCAGCTCTTAACAGAAACTGAAGAGCTACCCTGCACAATATTAATCAGGTGAACTTTAAAAGAGTTATGACTTTAAAATACAGAGAGCTTGTAAGGACATTTTTCTAGGAGACTGGGATGTGGGTTTGTGTTAGATTCTCAGCGATTCTTTATCTGCATAAGAGAAAGAGCAAAGATGGATTTCTATAATTATTCCTCTGAAAATACATTTTAAGCAGGGAAGAGATAGCAAGTTATCTTTCACTGTTTCTGCTGATTCCCAGCTCAGAGTGTTGGCTTTGGTTAGACACTCAGATCCAAACTGAGGTCACAAATCCCATTTTTATGCCCCAACAAATGCTTACACAACTGAATTTTTAATAAGGGTTTCAGAACTGGAAGGGGCAAGCCAAGCCAAATCCCTCCATCCCTGTAGGCACCACATCACCTGTGCTGATGCTTCTGGCCACATTAGGAGTTCCCAAATGTAAAATATCTCCACCCCCATCCCCTGGCAGGGCACTGAAATTGCTTTGGATGAACTTGGGTAGGACACAGCTGCTCCTGTTAGGTCTGTGTTTCAGGAAACAGATTCTCACTTGCTGTATCTGCCCCAAAGTAATGTGCTTAGCCTAAGTTCATGATTTAGGCTCCCTTTGTAGCTGCTGCACTGACAGATCAGCACCAGAAATTGCTCCATCCCATTCTGAGGCAAAGCTGTGATGTCTCTAATAAAGGAAGTTTAGACATCTGGCTCAGATTAAGCATTCAGCTTTTAGATAGTTAAGTTAGGTGAAAGAAAATTCAGCTCCACTATGAGCCAGAAAATTTGCTGACAACAAGGATTAGGCATGTCAAACTCAAGACATGCAATTTAAACAAAGAAGATCTTCTTTTGGAAGGGTTCCTACAGAAAAAAAATGCAAGATTCTGTCCTTTGTGGGGGAAGATAGAAGGGGAAAAGCAATATGTGAGAGCTCTTTTCCCTGGGCAGATAAAATCCAGAGTCAAAGGTAAAACAAACCATTTATATTTCTGTCAGCTTCCCTGGTTTATTGTGTGCAAAAGCTTTTGGAAGTCAACAGAAAGGTCAACCAGCAGGGTGGAAATTTTATTAAAAATATTTAGGCTGGCTTTTATTGCCAAATATAAATGGAAACCAATTAGATAATCAAACTAAAAGTAGGCAAAAGAGTGGCATTAACACTCACAGAATGTAATGATCATCACTAAGGATGGGTTTTGTCCAGTTACTTGCCTTTGGTGGTGGTGGCAGGGGGAAATCAATTATGTTTCACCTTTTAACTGCCTTTTAAAGCCTTGCAAAATTGATTTCATACTGCATAAAAGATCCAGCAATAAAAACAAGGGAAAAGTGGATAATAAAGGATGATGTAAACGACCTGAAAATGCTGTTCTGCAAAAAGACCCCAAAATCCCACAAAATAACCAGGGTGCCTTTCTACATGGGAAAATGGGTTAAATGGGTACTGCTCCACTGTAGTCATGAGTGCAGAACAGAATTATTGTGGCAAAGCTTTGTATCCACATGGTGAGAGGTGTGATTCCTTCAGCACAGCTTCCCCATGGAAGACTTGGCATTGGAGTTTGCATCAAAAGAGCGATTAATATCTTCAGCTCCTGACCACACAAGTCCAGGTCACAGCAGCCAGGCCATCACAAGGTTGTGACTGAATCGTTGAATCAGAGAATGGTTTGGGTTAGAAGGAACTTAAAGTTCATCCAGTTCAAGCCCCCTGCTATGGGCAGGGACACCTTCCAACAGACCAGGCTGCTCAAAACCCATCCAAACTGCCTTCAAACACTTCCAGGGATGGGGTGTCAACTTCTCTCATCAACCCATTCAAGGGCCTCATCATGCTTACAGAAATAATTTCTTCTCAGCATCTAATCTAAACCAACTCTTCCCCAAATTAAAGACATGATACACATTGGGTTAATCCTCTGGATACCCATCTTCTGCATTTTGTGCACAGGTAAAGGTAGCCAAGATGAGTGGGGTTCAGGACCAGGTTCCTCCCATCCATCTGTGAGGCTGCTGTGACACAGTGACCCCAGGTCCAGCAGCAACACAGTTGAACGTGTCCCCAAAAAGTGCACACACAAATGCACGCACAAACAGCCACAGAGAAGAACACAGGGAGCACCTCATAGACTCACACAGCACTCACACAATGAACAGCACAGTCACCACATTGCCTTCCTCCTCCCCAGCTATCTGGGGTTGAAGTTCCTACAGGAATAGACACAGTAGGGATTTTTCCAGCAGCTGGTTTAAGACAGATTTTGGAACAGCTGGCCTTGAGGTCCCAGTTCTTGCCTGAGGCTTTTACCAGGGGTCTCAGCCCCCTGGTGGCTCCAGCCTGGCACCAGACCTCCCATCCTGCTCGCAGGATTGTAGCCTGTCACCTTTATGTGCTGGCTCACAATAGTGAGTTCACTTGCACAGGAGAAAGCGTCAAGATTTAGGAGTAAAACAGGGTAGATTGTGGTGGAGGGTTCAGCCAGACAAACGTCTATCCTGCCCAGCTTGCCCATGTTATAGGTGACAATATAATATTGGCTTTCACATTTATAAATTAACTTTTTGTTTCACAAGTATTTTGATCTAGTACAATTTATACTTACTTTTAATTGCTTTCGTATATAAAATCTGTCAGTTTACATATGCACTGTATAGTTTATATTAATGGTAATGTAATAAATACATTGTGTCATAGGCATTAGCAAACTGTTAAAAGTAGAGACTAAAAATACCTCTATGTAACCAACCTAAAGAATGGTGCAAAAGCACTAATTTTCCTCACATTTGTGAACTGATGCATAAGCACTCAGAGTGTGAAATAACAGGATAGGAACATGGGAAGACCTTATCTATAGAATATTCTGCAGGCAGGTTAGAGGTTAAAAATAAAACAAGAAGAGAACCTGGAATATCAAGTGTTTCCAAGGAAGTCTGAATAATAAAACATATGGATATGCATGAACCTAAGGAATGATACAGTATAAGGACAAACTGTTTCAAATCTATGTTCTTTGGCTGTTTGCCAGGGGCACCCCAACTCTGGACTTTTGTATCTTTATTCCTTAAACTTTTTTAAAATCCTTAAGAGTTACTCTGTTTTTCATACCCATAACTCTTTTCTGTCTATTTTTCTTCCTGGTCCATCTTGATCCCTCCCTTCTGCTGCCTTTGCTCCTGCTAAATATTCCATCTTTGCACATTCCCACATTCTTTCTGCATCTGTGTCCCATAGTAAGCCCTGATCCCTTCAGGATCAGGACAGGAACCCCTCCAGTTTTCAGGGCACTCCTGATAAAGTGGTTTTTGTCTGACTCACCCAGCTGGACTGGATTCACTGATTAGGTTACAGGGACTCAGACTCATCCCTGGGTCTCTGAGTTCAGAAAGAATGGCCCTTAATCACATAACCCACCAAAGAGCACATAACATTTCTTTCAGACCTCTTCCTGTGCATTATTTCTTCTTTTCACTTGCCCTTTGTTTTGTCCTCCATTCCCTGCCTTGTCTGCCAAATAATAACCAGATGTCAGCAGTTTCTGCAGCAGGGAGAAAGTTTCCATGCTGGTTAGTCCAGAGAGGGAACTTTCCCCCTGTGCCATGGATCATTGTGACATCTAGCTTTGTCTCTTCAGCCCATCAAGTGGTGCTGTTAACCCATAATGCCACATTTTTTTGTATCTTGGGAGCCAAGGGAAATATGTTTTGGCTGTTGGAAGCATTCCCTACAACAGTAACTCATTTAGCTGAAGACACATCCGAGTGAAATCGGAAAGTTGGAGAGAAGTTTGTGAAATGTCACAGGGTGGTTTTTGTGGATCAGTGAGATTACCCTGGTCCCCAAACTCTGGCCTTGTGAACTGCCATCATATCAGCGAGGCAGCTTGACTGGGCAAGACCCCAATTGCACTCCCAACTTTTCCTAAAGAGCAGGAAGGGTAAGGAAAATGTCAGTCCCTACTTTTGTTGTGATTTGGAGCCTGGTCTGGCCTCCAGACTGGGCTAATCCATTCCACTCTATTAAAGCAAAGGGAAAATCCATTCAGTCTCCACTGATACATTCCATCCCTTTTAGAAGAAGTAGAAACTCATTAAATAAGAGGATTTTTATCTCTGTCTGAAACCAAGTTCTTAGACATCTTGTTATTTTGGCTTGAGGTAGCACAATGAAAGGTGGGTTCTGTTATGTTTCACACTTCTTTTTTTCCTTTTTCCCAGTGCTTATAACTGTATGGAAATCCTATAACATCATGTAGTTAATGGTAGGAAAGGATATTAGTACCAATAGTGCTTTAAATCATGAGAACTCTGCTTAAACAAATTATCCTCTTCCACTCTTCAGAATACATGTGATGCTTGATGAAAGGTCAAAGCCAAACCTTTTAAACCAAAATAGAAAATAGGTTTAAAGACTGTGCAACCCTATTCCTTTCTTATTACTTTTGACTTGCTTTATAGGGGACATGAAAGATGCGGGTCAGCTCTTCAATCTGAGAACCTTATCATGTCAGATTGCCTTTCAAACCCTTTTATTTGTGTAGAGTTATTTAATTTAGGTAAGAAATCCTGTAGCATTTCTCCAAGCCAATAAATTCTTTCATGTGGAAAGAGGGTCTCTCTCATCCTTTGCATCCCATCCTTCATTTCTTCTCATCCTGTTCATGAATAACTGACCCTTCCCATGTGTTTTTCCTTAATGCTCACCCTAAACAGTAATAAATCTAATTATCTTCAGTGTTTGAGAGCTTGACCACTGCTGCTGGACTTTGCCTCTTATTCTTATAAGAACTTAGCTTGAAAACATTCCTCTTTTCTTTCCTCCTACCATTACAAGTTGCATTCTTTACAAAATAGTTTGGACTCTCAGGGGCAATTAAAACACAAATGCTGAATATTTCCATAGATCCACTTTTATTTTCCTGGAGACAGTAAAACAAAGCTACAGCCCAAAGGCTAAAGAGAATTCATTACTGTGCATGTTGTTATCCTCTAATGTCACCATAAATTAGTTGGAAGACTCTCCTCCCAAAATAAAGATCAGAAAGATCCTTTGAGGTTAAAGTTTTGTTACAGCAAGAAGATGTCCTGAAAGCATCCTCATTTCAGAGCCACTGCAGGCTTGGAAATACTCATACCTTGAAGGGCCCCATTTTGAATCATTTCCTTAGGCTGTGGTGAAAATAAAGAAATCAGTAATATTGAAAATGTCCTTTCTCACCCTCTCTCTAAATCTGAGAATTTGGAGAGCTCGCCTTTTTCCTTCTATGCCAAATACTTATCTGTTATAATGCTTTACCCCAAAGTTATAATTATAATAATAAAATGTTATAAAACACGTTCTTATTGCACATTTCCTGAGAATTGATGTAATTTTCTGTTTCACATCCCTGGCATTGTCTCTTTCATTCAATGTTATCTAACATTTCGGTTATGTTCGGACACACAGATCCACCCAAGGAACGAGTTTTCATAAGAACAGAAAATCCTTTCTCACAAAGGGAAATAATCCAAGAAGACAGAGGTCAGGAAAGGACATTATGAGCGTTTCCAAGAGCCAGGGAATATGGAAAACTCCCAGAAAACCTGGTGCTGTTTGAAGCATTCAAAGGAGCCCCACCTGAGCTCCAGCCACTGCTCCAGGAAGGAGAGGCTCCCTTGAGGATCCACAGTCGTGTTTAGAGCCCAGTGGAGACATCCTGGACAGCCTGGAATACACCAGATACAAATGGGAAGGGAAATTTCCTCTATGGTGAGATGCAATCCCACTCTAATATCTCTAAATGTATGGGTGAAGTTACCTCCATCTGTGTAGATCTGGTCAGTATAGTCAATATAACATGAAGAATAATTCAGCTGCAAACCTCTAGGTATTTATTTAATGATAAATACAACTTTTTTTTAGTCCTTATTGTCTATTTTTTCTATTTTTTTCTTTCTCTGGGCTTTTTTTTTTTTTTCCTCCCAAATCTTTAATGTCCTCATTTAAGTCTTTGTCCTAAATATGGTTTTGGAAATTGGGAAGTTTCAACAAATCATTTCAGTTGCACCATCTGGTATATCTTTGGGTAATTATGACACCCAAAAACATACAAAAATCTCAGGTGTTTTTCAAGTGTTATTAACAATCTATCCATTGTGTGTGAAGGTCATTTCGAGGACTTTCAAAGGGCTGATGATTTGTTTTGCTTCTGATATATTTTGGTTTTGGTTTTATTTTTTATTTTTTTTATTTAATGTATAATGTAAAGCAATTTAGAGAGATCTGATTTTCAGAAAAAGTGTGAAATCCATCCATGTCTTCAATTTTGATGCCAGCATTGTTATCTTGCTGGGATCTTTGGTGGGCCCAGCATATGAAAAAGCCACTGAAAGAGTTTCCCATGTTTCCATTGGCTCCAGGAATATTGGCATTCACTTATTCTGAGGAGTGTTTCTGTTCTGAATTAAGATCTTTTGTCTAGAATTTCAGATAATATCTCCAACTGAAGATAATTTTTTTATCTGAGAAAATGCCTTTAGGATTACAGTTTCAGATCAGGAACTAATAGAGAGGATAATGTACTGAAAAAACAAAGATGAGTTTTCTGCAGCTGTATCAATCACACAGAGAAGTAACTTCTAAACTTTCACACTCAGGAATCTCAGAGATTTTTTTGCTTACATAAAGTTATGTTACATTTCATTTGCTGTTGCAGCTATTGGTAGTGTGTTTTTTCCGTCCGAATTTGTGAGAAATGCATATTGTGATCAACTCCTAGAGCAGTAATTTATATCTTTTGCAATACTGAAAAGGTAGGTGGCACAATTAGCTTCCAGGTGCTCCTAGAAATAATTGATGAGGTTCTATGACAACAGACACCTTACCTATCTGTACAGGAAATAAGAGGGGAGAATATTTTTAGTTCTAAAGGTAAAAATCAGGCAGATTTCTGTCATGGTTATTCTGCTCTTCACTACACTTGTGCTCTAATTAGGTGAATTTATTATCATGAGATTCATCCTGGTTAATGTTTCAGTGATGCCTTCTGGTTATTCTAGTGGTTTAAGAAAAATAAATCTATCAATATTTTCTGATAACTGAACTCCCAGAGCAATTAGTTTCATATTGTGTTCAATCTTTTCTTCTAAAAGACAAGTGTTAGCCAATTATTTTTATCCTCCACATAGTTACTGTAGCAATAAAAAAAAATAAATTATTCTTCTTTTTCTTTTTCTTTTTCTTTTTCTTTTTCTT
>NC_031769.1:147800138-147814680 GCF_001522545.3 Parus major
TTCTTCTTCTTCTTTTTTTTCTTCTTCTTCTTCTTCTTCTTCCACCATTATTACTATTATTATTATTATTACTATTATTATTGTTACTAATTATTATTATTATTAATAATAATAATTAGTAACAATTATGGTTGTTATGATGTAAGATCTCATTGCTATCACTTTATTATCATGTATAAATCCTTTGTTCCCCCAATCCATGTTCAGGTACCAGAAATATACCTTTCAAGGTGTCTGCTTACTGATGATCTTGCTGTTAATGCCCAAAGTTTGGATTTTTCCATGTTAGAAATAAATTACGAGAAGCTCTCACATCTACTTTTCCTACAATTTCCTGGTACTGTATTTGAAGAAACACCAATATCATGGACAGAAAAAAAAGGACTCAAGATGGTTAATATGCCTGGTAAGGAAAACATGGATTTTCTATATTTTTCCAGAATTCTCTGCTCAGTAGATTATTTCAACTCAGCATCTGCTGCACGTCTGAATCTATTATTGCCATATATGCAAAATAAATCAACAGAATAAGTTCTTAATAAGGCAAAATTTCTTGTAAAATTAAGAATGGGGTTTTTTCCTGCTTCAATGCAACTGCATATTTCTGAGCTACAAACCCAGTTTTATACTCTTTTCCCAGAATCAAAGGAATCAACAGAAAGAAACAGACATTTCTGGGATGTGATATATCTGACATCTAAAATAGATCAGATGTGCCACGTCTGTTCCTATCCACTGGCTCCATAAAAGGAACAGAGCTGACTGCTCAGGCTCCTGCACTGCAGAATTTATTTCAACTAATTTTAGCAGTGTAATCCATTTTGAGATGCAGTGAATTAAGGGTCTGTGGTACCATATCACAGTGAAGTTGGGTGTGTAGGGTAAGGGAGAATCTTATATAAGAACACCAGATTGGGAAAAGACATGTTTCTGCGTGTTCCCATTTTTAGGCTTGCAGCAGAAGCAGCAAACTCCGGGCTAAAGAATAAATTGCTGTGACAACATAATTCTGTTAATCAATTAGACAACTCAAGAGAAAAAAAGAAAAAGGTGATTACTGAAAGCTGACAATGAGTTGCCTGCAGAGGAAGACATAAAAGCAAACAAATAATCCTGCCTGCCAATTTAGCCTGGAGGGAACCCTCACATTGTCAACAATGGGTACTCTGACCCCAAATCCGAGTAGCAGTTGAACTTTGAGCACAGCAGCAGGTCCCATGGACCAGCTGTTTTCCATTGCTCACAGGATTTCACTGTCCAGCCTACTGCCTCCAGCCTGAAAGAGGTGAGGATGTGCTTCCAGCAGTCATTCATCAATTTTTCTACTCTGCTGCAGGGATGCACAGCAGGCTGGAGGTGTGTCATTTTCTTTTCTGTTTTTTTTTTATTCCATAGCTACCCAAAATAGAGAGAATGAATGAGCTCTGTTCAGCATCCGTCGTGCCAGAACCCCAACCTGGCCCAGCGTTCTGAGGATGAGAGAGTTATAAAAGAACACATTTTGGCTGTTGTTTACCAGATAATAGAAGCCGTCACGGAGAGAGGAAATTCCGAGTGGCACTTTGCTGACAGCTCGTCTCTGGCAAGCTGTCAGGTGCAGGCTCTGTGGAGCTTCCCCCGAGCAGGAGCAGAGCCCAGCACAGCTCCAGGAGCTGTTCAGAGCCAAATCCTGACCTGCAGGGCAGGCTCCCATCGACCAGCCTGATGTGTGCTAATTGTGTACCAAAAGGATTAAATTAGCAAGGCAATCGTCTGCCATTTGCTTTTGCTCCTTCTCTCTCTCTCTCTCTCTCTCTGTTTCCTAATTTGCTTGAATCATGCACTCGAGAGGAATTTTTAGACTAGGAAGCTTGTTAGCTAAAATATACTTCTCCATTCACTTGATTTCATCTGCCCAAAGCCTCAAGCAAAAGTGCAAGTAAGGACAGATAAAAGGGTAGCAATTAGAGCATACAGTGATTAATTTTTTAAAAAAATCATTTATGTGATAACGACTGTGTTTTTGTTGCCACTTATCTTTCATTATGGAAATTACTGAGGAATGATTCCATAACTTCTGACCTTAGGTGTATGAAGACTGCAGATCCTTCCCCTTCATGCATTTCTCCTTGTGATCTTAATGAAATAATTTTACTGTCAACTGTTCTTTCAATTGTTGAAGAACAGAGCTCCAGCAGTGAGACAAGGTTTCCTGTGGATTTGGAAAAGTTTTGGAGACTCTTCCATCTTTTCTAGAATAAAATCAGATCAGAGACACACCAGTTTTACACTATGATGCATGTACTTCCAAGTTTGTACATATATAAATTTGTAAATATATGCCCAATTTCCAGTTACTGTCTTAATTTTGTTGTCTTTTTTATTTGAAATGCCAGATGAATATGGATTCTTCCACAGATAAATGAAATAGAGTGGAACAAGAACATTAACTTAAAGGAAAGCTAATATATAGACTTCAATATCAAAAAGGAAGAGGAGGAAAACTTAAATTGCATATTTGTGAATAGACCTCACACCCCTTGACTCACTGTCTTGATTCACAGTCTCCTACCTATGGGTAAAGAGTGATGCTGAAATGTTCCATTTTTCCCTCTAAAAAAAGCATAAGAAGGAAAATGAGGTGAAATCAGAAGGAAAGAATCATTCTCTTGATATTTTAGCTATGTTTTATATCTCAAATTTGATGAGAGACTGTCAGTAAACAGAGTCTGAAATACTTGAAGCACAAAGACTTTCATTTTTTGTAGAAAACAGCTGTGAAACACAGAGATCTGCCTGGACTGGAAGTGCCTTTTCTCAGACACTGCTCCCTGCATTCCACCAGGGGTTTTTCACACATCCAGCATCTGATAGAAAGGCAGATTAGCAGCAGGAGGACCTTGAAGGGAGTTTCTGGATGGTGTTGGTCAGAGTTTATTTATAAAGTGCCAGAGGGGCCAATCAGGGGTGTTGCTGTTTTGGAGCTGGGAAAAGCTGCTGGGAAATGTGGCCGCAGCAGTGAAGATGAGATGATTGAGTTGATGGAGTGGAAGGCTGGGAAGGCAAGCAAAAGAAGAAAGAGTGGGTTTTAGGAGAGCAGATTATGATTCCTGGCAGAATTCCCTGAGAAACTTCAACAGGAAAAAGGCAAGAGAATCAGAAGTTTTTCAAAGAAATCTGAGGAACGAGTTATGAAGGAAGTTTGAGAATTTCAGCAGAGGACCCTTGTGGCTAAGCCAGAGACTTTCCAATGACCAAAATCCATCCTTGAAAGTTATCAAGGTTTGGCCAGAAAAAATCATTCTGTCTCTACATAGTGTTGAGAGTATTCCAACTTCCAGTGAGGTGCTGGAAAAGAGACCTCCACAGGTCCACAGCTAGAAATTTCTAAGGAAACAGAATCACAGAAAAGATGTGGAAAAGATTGGAAAAGACCTTTAAGAGGATCAAGTCCAAATGTCAAGTCCACCACTAATGTCTCTTAGTGTCACATCTGCATTTCTATTAAAAACCTCCGGGGACGGTGACTCCACCACTTCCCTGGGCAGCCTGTTCTGATGCTTGACAGGCTTTTCAGTGAATAAATTTTACCTCATATCTCATCTTCCCTACCCTGGTGTAACTGAAGGCTCTTTCCCCTTGTACCATTACTTGTTACCTGGGAGAAGAGATTGTTATTCCCTGATCCTCCTTTTCTCCAGGCTGAGCCCCCCCAGCTCCCTCAGCTGTTCCTCACCAACCTCCTCCAGACCTTTCCCCAGCTCTATTCCCTTCTCTGAACATTTTCCAGCCCCTCAAAATTTTCCTTCTAGTGAGGGGCCCAAAACTGAACCCAGAATTAGGTGTGCAGCCTCAGCATTGCCAAGTACGAGATTCTTTTTCTTTTTCAGGTGCTGGTATTAATGTCAGCACCAATTCAGTATTGGAAAACCAGGAAGGCATCCAGAAAATATCATTTACATGTTCATGCTTATATAAGAACTCTTGATTGATAGCTGTGTTGATAAGATGATGTGCTTAAAATATGAGAAAAGTAGATCTTTAAATGTTTAATATAGATAAAAGTGTGTACCCATCCTTTTTTTTTTTGGTTTTTTTTTTGTTTTGCTGACTTCTCAGTGAATTGTCCTGTGGTGGAACCAGGGTGTAATCCAGGGCACAGCTCAGGACGGAGGGTGTTCGGTCAAGTTTCTCTCCATCTGAATAACAAGTACAGTCCCACTGTACCTGGAATTCTGGTTGCCTTTCAGCAGGCAATTATTTGGTTCAACGAGTGCTCCTTAGGTTGAACATCAGGGGAAAAAACCCCTTCAGCCAGCCAGAGGAGCCACCCCTGCACTCTGCTTTTGTGAGCATGAAATCTCCTTCTGCCCTCGCTGTGAGTTCTGAGAACGGGAGAGTCAATCACACGTCAGGAATGATTTAGATAAAGTTTGACCCTGCCTTAGGTCAGAAATGTGGAAGAGATGGTCCTTTGAGTTCTCCTCCAGAGGGCTGCATCCACGAATCTCAGTTTCTGCTATTGCATTCCTATGATTTTCTATGAATATTAAACTGCTGTTGAGGTCCAAGGCATATTGAGATAAAAAATAACATTACTGGAGGGTGATTCAGTCCATCCTAAACAGAGCTGAGAATTTTTCTAGAGGAAGTGGGTTAGGGGGAATAGATCTGAAAAAGATTCCCCAGAAAATTGATTTCTCAGTTCATCTTCTTAGCAGGAAGCCATGAAGATGGATTGAAATCATTGGGATAAGTTATTTTTTTTTTTACCATCACGAGTCTTTTGATGTACTGAAGATAAAAAAGGGGCCTTGTGACCAATACACTTTTCCCAAAACAATGAATTCTCAGGTAGCAGGAAGGGTGGGAGCTCCACAAAAAATAAAAAAAAAAATAAAAAAAAATCAGTGTTTGTCATCCTCAAAATAATGAAATAGTGGGCTTATGATATCAAAATTACATATCAGTTTGGATTTGTTGGAAACAAATTTTTAATTCATTTAATTATGATTAAAAGGAAAGAAGAAAGTGACACACACACAGGGTTGTGTGCCACAGTTTTTATTAGTTAGATTTTCTTTAACAACAAAAAGGAAAGTCACATTTTGATATCATAACAGAGAGGTTATATACCAGAATAGGAAATGTACCACCACTGTCTTTATCAAATACAGCACTCATATAAAAAGTTATACAAATTTCTATGATGGTTTTTACTCTCTTCAGCAATGGAAGATTTGCATTGCTTTAAAATGCATTATATTCTCAGAAGTTTCTCCTCCCAGACTGAAATCTTACATTAATTCATGCAAAAGCAATTTTCAAATAAGCCAGTCCATGGTTTCGGGGTGCACAACACTAATCTGAATTGCAACCTCTGCCACTGATTGTGTAAGAATAATTCTATTTTGAACAAGTTGCAAAAACCTTGTAAGAATTTTGCCCTGAAAATCCAGTTGTTGCCAAACTAGGTGCCATACAGGTGAATTTTCTAGTGCACCAACCAAGATAATAATAATTTCTGGAAGTATAAGTAACAATCTGTTGCATTTCAAAAATATATAAATATAATTTTAATGGATGTGCACCCCAAAAAAAAAATATTTTTCACCAGCTGCATCTGTCTAAATTTCACTGGTTGGTCTTTGAGAAATTGCTTCAGACACTCCCAGCAGTCAGAGCAGACATAAAAGAACATTCAGGACTGAATATTTCATTTTCCAAAAAGCTGCTAGCGAAGATGTGATGAGGAATTGGCCTGTAAGTCCAGGCAAAGGTAATTTAGAGGAGCTCCAGCTTTGCCCCAGTTCCATTTGGTATCTACTGAGGCATCAGGTGGAGCTGGGAGCAGCTGGATGGGAATATCTGCAGAGAGAAATGTCCCATCTGTGCGTGAACTTCAGGCTCCTTGAGCTCTGGGACTTGTAAACACATCGGAAATAAATTCCTGTCTTAGACACTAATCCCTGGCATTATTTCCCGTGTATTATCTTGTCTGGAGTGTAAAACTCAATCCTCGATTTTTTCTCCCCACTTGGAGAATATCATTAATGCTAATTGTGAACTTGGCTGTGATTGCATATTGCTTAGTGTGATGCTAATGAATTTGAATAGTAATTGGTACAATATTGAATTAGCATCATATCTCGGAGACCATGGAGAATTGAACCCTAAAGCTTTCATCATCCCTTTCTTCTCCTTTTACCAGCCAGGCCTCGTGGCTTTTCTGCTTTTTTGAAAATCATTTAACAGGCTGCTCACTGCCCAGCTGAGATGAGATCAGCACTGCTGACAAAAACACTCCAAGACCTTATTACCACCTAAATATAGACTGCTTTAAAATCAGAATGAGTTAAGGTTAGTGCTATCCTCTGGGATATATAATTGTTGTTGTTACTAATTAATTTATTTATTTATTATGTTCACAGGATCCCAGAGTGGGTCAGGTTGGAAGGCACCTGGTGCAACCTCCCTGCCCCAGCAGGGTCATCCCAGAGCACAGGGCACAGGATTGTGTCCAGACAGTGCTGGAAAATCTCCAGGGAGGGAGACTCCACACCCTCCCTGGGCAATCTGTTCCAGTGTTGAAATATAGATCATGCACAGAGCTCAAAAACCTCCCACGTCCTCTGGGGTGGCTGAAGCAAAAGCCAAGTTCAGTGCACAGAACGTAAGAACAAGATCAGTGTGAAGAATTTCCCCGTGAAGGAACGAGGCCTTTGTGCACACACCAGAAAAATTCCACGCTTTGGCTGGAAATTTTAGAAGCATAAGCAAAAAAAATAAATTGTTTGGTAATTTAAACATTTTGCTTTTCTATTTTAAACCTAACTATCTACATGAGAATAAAAGATCAGTCATTTTGATCAGTGACCCTCTACAGGTTTAGGTGAAGAAGTAAATTAGCGATAAAAATATATAGAA
This sequence comes from Parus major, assembly GCF_001522545.3. NCBI lineage: Eukaryota > Metazoa > Chordata > Aves > Passeriformes > Paridae > Parus > Parus major. The sequence continues at coordinate 147,807,045 of NC_031769.1, forward strand.
ATCAATTACAATCATATATAATTTTAAAAATAGACTAAATTTCAATATAAATTTCAGTATTTCTGCAAGATCTTGGCAACAGAAAACCCAAGCAACCACAGCTTTCAAGTTCCTGAGAAAGTAGAGTTAATTATTTGCAAATAAATATGTTCAGAAGATCATAAATACTTTTCCAGAGGATTTTATGATTATGTCTCAGTAACAAAATATAGCTATATTTGGGTTTTACAAATTAAAATAAACTCTGATTGCAATTTAATATGTCAGAATTAGATTTTAAATGTTTTGGGATTTTTTTCTTTTTATCCTGAATTAATAATGTAATTCATTATACACAGGTTCATGCACTCAGTAATGTAATATCTAAAATATTTTCTACAAAAATAAAAATATTTTATTATCTTACTATTTAATATGTTCCAACCCAAGCAATTCTGTGATCCCATGATGGTTTCTTTAGATCTCACAGTCCTGCTGGATAATTATCTGCTCCTCATTGCCTTTGTATTCAAGGACATGAATATTTTTGGATCATTCCTTCCTCACAGTTTTCCCAGAACTATGGGACTTTTCATACACAGATATTCTCTGTGACAGAGATAGGCTTGAAAATAAGATAAAGAAAATTTACTGAAGGGGTTAAAGCTATTTTTGGATCATGTATATGTGTGTAGATTATTACACAATTTTTTCTACTGACTAGAAAATAGAGGAACCTGTGGGCACTGGACAGATCTGTGCTCATTCCTTTCTAAAAGGGAGATTTATTGCAGAATCAGTGCATTCTCCAACTTAACTTGGCTCACATGAAACTCACCATGATTTTCATTCTGCATTTCCCTCACCATGACTCTTCCACCTGACTCTTTGTTTTATGACCTTGAGCCAGTCTAAACAATCTCTGACAAGCTCATCAGTGATTTGTGATTATTCCAACAGAAGTATAAACAGTAGCTGAATAAAAAACTGAATTAAATAAGTAATCTATGCAATACTTTCTCAAGCTTGAATAGAAGTCTCAGGCTGGAAAAGTTACACTTTATTTTTCTAAAATCTCCTACAGAATTACTGAATTACCAGTAAAATTCAGTATGACCAAATTTCCTGTGATGTTACTGTAAATTGCTCCTGCCTAGAACCACATAACTCATTGAACTAAAGCTTCAAAGGATGAAAACTGAATTGAGCTGTCTGAGAATCTTATTTACATACCCCATGTGAGTTCAAACATCCTCATGAACAGCATTTGGCTGTTTTAATCACAAATATTTCATGGTGGTACTGTAAGCCTGAAAAGTGAGTAGGACCACTGCAGGGAAGGGAACAGAGTTCAGGGAAGAAAAGATCCAAAACCAAGAGAGGAATGAGTTCAGCCAAGGTCTGATATCAGGTAGATGTCCCCAGGCCATTCTGTCAGGGGGGTCTGGGGGTGTTACCTGTGGGCACAATGAACAAAATTCTGATTGATGAGTGACTGAGAGACCTGGAAAGACACACAAGAAAAAATGAATTTGCAGTGCAGCAGCTCCGTGATACGAGCTGGGAGGTGGGAAATGCTTTGGTGCCTTCAAACCCTGCTTGTCATCCACATGGGGTTTCAGACCACTCTTTTAATTAGATGTGAGTGACGGTCCTGTTAACCCAAGTTATAACATCATTCTCTCTAATTCTGTGGTGCAAAGGGGTAGTTGGAAATTTCTGTGTTGGAAAGTGGAATGATGTGTGCCCAGGTCCAGCCTTAACACAAATTCCCAGCTTGGCTGACACTTGTACCCACAGAAAACAAAGAAGATATCCTGAATCCCAGAGTTTAGGAATATTTTTGTGTGGCTGACAATAGCATTTGCTCCTACTCTGATCAGTGTTTTCTGATTTTACAGCACTGCGAATTGAGTCTGAGACACATGTGCCAATTCCCCACAACTGTCTTGCCTGAGTCTTTTATATTAAATTTTCCAATATTATTCTCTTACCTACTCAAATTCCTTTCAAGGATTAGAATTTTTTTTTCCTTTTTACTTTGCTTGTGTCTGAGTTCTGTCTCAGTAAAGATGGGTGACAGTATTGCCTTTCTTTGCAGGACTGTCATGAAGATTACTAAACTGAAGTGCATGAAGATATATTTAATGTATCATAAATGTGTTCAGAGCTCGTGCTAATTTAGGATTGGGGAAATTAACCTGAAGTGCAGAGCACATCTGCTTTTCTCTGATCTCCAGTCAGCACAGTTCACCAAGTCAGACTGCAGTATGGTGATAAATATAATCACTGGAGATGTCAAACAGCAAACAGCTATTAGCAATACAAAGATAATGTGGAAGCACTTCTGAAACCCACACTGAAGAAAAAATTAGACTACTAGAAAGGGCTTAGAAAACAGTAATTCAGCTTCCTCAGAATATGAAACACATTGAATATGTTGAAGAGGAGATTAACAAGGAACTTAATTAAGGTCTATATGTATGTGTTAAAATTTTTTCACTGGTAAGAGAACAGATTATTGATAAGTGACTGCTTGGTACTGTGCACAACTCAATGAAATAGTCAAATGTAGGAGCTGTTATTTGAAACAAGATAAATTCAGATTATAAATAAAACCCAAATATTCAACAGGGAGAACAATTTACCACATGCAGAGATGCAATCAACTCACCTTTATATGAAGAGATCAGTGATGCACATTCTCAGAAACAGAATGAGGGTGTAAGTACCCTGGCTTGTGTTGTACAAGAAAACAACTTAGATCAAAATGATCCTGTCTGACTCATAAACATAAATATCCATTGCCTGTCAGGACCATTTATTGTCACCTGGAACAGGGAACTGTGCAGAAATCCTGTTCAGAATTGGGATCCCTTCCTTCCAGGCAAGCACCAAACCCTTGGCCGTGCTCCTGCCACCAAGGAATGTCCCTCTGGAATAACATCTTTAAACCCAAGTGGCATCTTTGTGCTGCAGATCTCCTGCATGGAAGAGCAAAAAGTTCTTCTCTGATACATTTCAGACCCAAAGATGAGATTAATCTCAGCTGAGTCTCCGTCTGCAGGCGCATTTCAGCTATTTGATCATATATGCCTTTTGTCAAATACATTTGTCATAAGATGGTATTTTCCACAAACCTTCCAGAATAAACATATTTTGTTTACAGAAATAGCCTTGGGTTTAAAGTAAGAAAAAACATACCCATGTATTTTCCCTTTTCAATATATTTTTAACAAAGAGCATTTTAAACTATTGGAATTTTCTATAAAAGCAGCATTTTCAAAAACAATAAGTTGCAAGAAAACCTTGTTAACTGTGTTTTTACATTATAATACTCGGGAAAAATTTAGAAATCCAAGCCATGAAGAAGAGTTTTTTTCTTAACTCACATCCTAATTATTCTATAATCCTGTCCAAAACCAAATAAAACGCCTACTGTATAATAAAAAGAATAATAAGCATTATTAAAAGATACAGATAACTTTAAAAGGTATTTAAAGAAATGAAAAAAAGAGAATGAAATATGCCTGTAAAAATAGGTCTTTCAGTATCAAGGTCAATATTTCATCTGGGTCTATGTGGACTAAACCAATAAAATGTGTTATTTTCCACACCAAGGAAGCAGTGGGACCATCTGCTTCAGATTCAGGGAGCCACGTGGGGATGAAAACTCTGTGACTGGGCCTTGATGCAAAGCTTAAACTCCTGTTTCCACATTTCAGCTGAGATCTCTGAAAGCCTCTTCAAATACATCCTCTACTTTCAACATTGCTATAAAATCACAGAGAAAACTCTCTCTTTGCATCCATTTATCACACGCCTTTACTCAGGGACCCACCTGCCATCGTCAACATAAGGTGAAGGAAAAGAACCAACCCTTTCTAATTAAAATTAAATGTTTTCTCTACCTTTCATTTTTTTCTTTTTATTGTTATTTGTTTTACCCCTGGGTAATATGGCCAGACATGAAAGCACCATGAACTCCAAATTAACAAACTGTAGTTGACTGTAGATTTCCATAACTGCAAGACATTGGAATTGTACCTTAGGAACACCCAGTTTCCATCCATCAGTCTGTGGTTAAGTCATGTATCATTACAGAAATGGATGGGCAGTGTTGTCACTGTTCAATAGATGTCCAAGATTTCAGATGTTCCCTCATGTGCTGTGGACTTTATTATTGATGGTAAAGCATCTATCAACAACAACCAAAATAAAAAATCACTTTCAAGTGGACTTCAAGGCTGGGTATTCACGAGCAAACAAACAGCTCATAAATCATCTCTAAAAATATTACCATTCTTCTGTGAAATAATTTCTTTTCTTGATGTATCCAGGGAACTTGTTGACTTCTTTTTGCAGAGTTGCAAGAGAAATATTACACACTCCTTTATCAAAGTGAGAGTTTTTATTGGAATGAGTTTCATGGGAGACACTTGAAGCCAAGTTGATTTGTTTCTGACTAAAGATATTGGGACTACATAAAATATTCCTCAAAGAGACCATCCCATCCAGTGATGACCTAATGCAAATCAGTAGTGCAGCTTCCATGAGTCACACCTTTCACCTGGTAGAATCAAGACAGAAACTATTTATATAAAGAGAGGGGGCTGGACTGAACCAGTGGGAAGTATTAAAGGGCTGCAAAAGCACTTGCATACTGGAAGTGAAGAAAAAACATAAAGTATCACAATATAAAAAAGATCAGAAAAAAAAAATTTGAACGCTGTAGAAATTCAGGAAAATAATTAATGGCTTAGAGAAGGCAGATGTGGTGTTCTGTTCTCATTTTAAACTGTAAAAAAAATAGGCAGCAGAGAGAAATAAAAATAACAGTTTGTTCTTTTCTTCTTATCTCAGATGCTCCTAGGAGTTAAGTCCATTCATTCCCTGGTTCTGCTGTGGAGCTCTCGCTAAGTAACTCCTGAGGGACAGAAAGTTACAGGATTAGACATGCAATTGTAATTTGTAAAACAAATAGCTTCAGCTAATTAATGGTACTAATTCTCAATTGCTGCAGCCATAAAGCTCAAGAGACGATCTGGGTTGGTATTTTAATACACTGGATTCACTCTGTTTGGCACTGTTGTGTTGCTGAAGAGACAGGGCTTGTTTTTATGTTAATGCAATTTCCTTACCAATAAATTTAGTACAGCAAGAATAGGGAATATTCCAACTTTTTTTAACTAGGCTTTTCTGAATGCTGCTTTCTGCACTGCCATGTGTGTCTGTCTTTGAACTCAGAAAGTCTGAGCCACATTTAGCCAAAAACATGCACAAAATTAAAAAACATCATGATGGGTTTAATGGTCTATTATTTTCTTTACTGAAACAAAACAACCTGGTGAAACTTCTCAATATTGGTTAAAGCATCTCTTCCTCACCCCACAGTTCATCTTGCTGGTTTCTCCCCTTTTCCTGTCTCTCCTCTGATTTTCCTGCAGGTTGACCACTGGAATTTTCTAGCTCTGTGTGTCACTGCCATGGGAAATTCATGCAATGCAGTAAAAATAATTACTGCAATTGAAAGGAGCCACTAGTTCCTGAGTCCAATGGAAAAGTCTCACAGATATCCTAAGGGAAATGTGTGGTCACAGAATCCCAGAATCATGGAATGGTTTGGGTTTGAAGGGGCTTTAAAGATCACCCCTGATGAGGACAGGGACACCCCCTGCTAGACCAGGTTTCCCAGAGCTCCATCCAACCCTAACCCTAACCCTTGAGCATTTCCAGGAATGGGGAGCCCCCAACTTCTCTGGGCAAGGGAATGTCAGGAAAATTTAATTCCTGCTCTTTTTTCCATCTTTGTCCTGTATGTCAGAATGCAAACAGGTCCTGGCTGGCAGAACATGGAGTTGAATTCAGACACTACACTTCCTCATCCAAAATCAATGAGGATAATTAGCAGATGAAAGATCTGCTGGAAACTGCTAATTTTCCATGTCAGCAGGTAGATAAGGAATCAATGAGAGTCGTGTTCCTCTCATTTCAGTGAATTTGTTTCCATTAGAGGATGTAACACATCTAATGCAAAACATGTTTGTTTGTTTGGGATGCTGCTGTCTGTCTCCTAGGCAAAAAACACACAGGATAAAATATCTGGAACAAACAGGACAGCTTCCTGGGTATAAATGCCCACTTTTCCAATTAGCCCAGACCAGGAGTCTGACCCAAGATTCACTACTCAGGCATATCCAGCTGCCTTAAAACAAACTATAAATTGGGGAATATCCAATTCAGATATTCAATAATCAATTATTTATTCAGAGGAGTCTCAATCCATATTGGAGCTGCTAAAGACTCAGTCTGAACTCACAACTAGATACTTAGAAGGAAAATCCCCCCAAGTGTTCCAAGAACATGAATATTCATTAATCCTCTTCTCTGGAATGCTGCAATGGAATGGCCACAGGATGGCAAACCAAAGGTTTTGGCTGAGCTTCAGAGGAAATTTATCAACAGTAGATCTGAGAAACTTAATTAAGCCAAAGAGCCCAAATGGATGTGGGCAGCTGATGACCTGCAGCAGTGACAAGGAGAGGCAGCAGAAAAGGAACTGGAGATCTCAGTGTGGGATAAACAGGGATTCAGTACCTCAGAGTCAGGGATGGGGTAAATTGAGAGTGTGGCATGAACAGGATGGACTGGGGGCATGTGGGAAATGGAAAAATAGAAACTTCCACAGGTGCTGAAGCATTCAGTCTGCAGCCTTGGAAAGAGCTTGGGTTAATGTAATGATAAAGGTACACAAACATTAAGTAGAAAAATTATAAACTTGTGTTCCTATGATTGCAAGTAAGAATATGCCTTGAGTAAGTAAGAAATTTTATTAGGTAAAATAGTGAGAAGTTTAAGCTGTAATAATGTGACTTATGGAGTAGGCTAGGGATCTTGAAGCTATAATAGAGGTGTGTGAATGAGTACGTGGCCTGTCAGCTGAGGGGCTAAGAGACAGAGGCAGTGCAGCAAAACTAAGCAAAGGTAATAGATTATTAAGTAAAAACCAGTTTTGTGTTAACTGTTTATTGGACCAAAATGTCATCTATTGCTGTGTGAAGGAGAAACCTGTGGCTACCTTGAGCTGTGGCTGACTTGTTGCTTCTCTCCAAATCTCAGTCCTTCAAGACTGACATCTTATCTGGCTACTTGAGCAATAAATCATTTTAAATAGCACAGTGGTCCCATCCCTCATTTTTCATCTCCACAGGGGCACTCCTCCTCTTCCCTGGTCATCCTGGTTAAGGCCTGCAGGAGAATTTCCTACCATTTGGTTTGGCACTTCTCTTCCTTCTCCATCCCTTTTCAGTCCTCTCCCTTACCCAACAGAAATGTTAACATCAGAAGTTTAATGTATATTTATCCAAGCACTCTGCATTTCCAGTCATTAAATTAGGCCTGGAAACAAAGCTGCTCTGTAGGAGATGCTTTCTGGGGATCTTTTGAGACACGGCAAAGACCTCTATAATCGAGTTAGGTGTTAGAAGTTTATTTCAGGGCGTGGGGTAGAGAGAGAGGGAGAGCCTGCTATGAGCCAGCAGATAGAGCTCAAAGCAGGCTCAGGGAGAACAATACAAAAGAGGGTAAGATATGAAGTTTAAGACTTAAGATTGCTACGAAAGAGAGGAACAGAACATAACAGAAGTGAGAGAGCCGG
>NC_031769.1:147815067-147816159 GCF_001522545.3 Parus major
GAATATTCTATTCTTTCACTGACCAATCTTTCTAAGTATACTAATACAGTAACATTTGTGTGCAACCTATAGAAATTGTTATTTTTGCATATTTTTAGTTATCTCAGGGTCCTTCAGACCTTTCCTTATAAGGCTGGGATGAGGGGTCTCAGCTTGGTTTTATTGCAGGAAAGAATGTGTTCTGGCATACCAGCCTGGTTTGTTTGCATTATTCAAACCGTGCTATCATTTGTATTTCTTCCTTAGCCTTTCTGGCTACAAAGTCATATTTACAATTTCTTTCTAATTCTACCTTCCCAACACTGCTCAACTAAATCTGAGTAGGTTTTACTCTCTTTTGTGCATGCAATTCCATTTAAGTATGAACTTCATCAGCTCACAGTAAGAGTTTTATCTCTTCATCTCTGCTCTAAATGTAGTTCTGTTTCATTGATCATAAGCCTTTTATGATCAACTTATAGACATAGTATAGAAATAATTTAAACAATGAGGATATTGTGTGTTCACAGTTAGCCTTTCCCTTTGTAAATAGGTTTCCTGTATATTTAGTCCCTCTTTTTCCCCCCCCCAAGGCAACACATAAATATCTAAATGAATGCATGTGTTTATTAAACTGTTACCAAAATCAGATTTTTAAAAAAGATCTATTTTTCAGTTCACTCGCAAGTTTTTAGAAAGGTCACAGGAAACATAACTTATTGTTATTATTTATTTATTTTCGTTCTGTATTATTGCTACTGCCAGAAGAACAGAGAGCTTAATTGAGATTGTCATCATTATGAGCAGCAAATTTAAGCATGCATATGCAATGTATTCAAATTTACATAAATTGTTTATTAAAAGAAATGGAAAGTCTGAGTCTCATGTCTCATTTTCTCAAAGTAAGCCCTGCCCTACTCTTCTTCAGCAAGGACTTTGCAAATAATTATGAACCACTATTTATAACAAATCTGAGCTCACAATTCAATTTCTCTATGTGACTTAAAGGCAGAAGATATTTCCTGGTCAATAAAAATAATTTTTTTAGTTAAGAGGTGATGTACTGGACTATGGGCCTCTCTCTTTTAAGACTCATATTGACCTTTTTGCACC
>NC_031769.1:147817360-147820658 GCF_001522545.3 Parus major
ACCAGGCTGTCCAGAGAGGTGATGGATGCCCCATCCATGGAAACATCCAAGGTCATGTGGGACAGGGCTCAGAGGAACCTGGTCCTGTTGAAGATGCCGAGAGGTTTGGACTAGAAAACCTTTGAAAGTCCCTTTCCCAAACTATTCTGTGATCCTATGAAACATCTGAAAGGTTTTTATCATCATCCATGCTACCAGACACCATTTTATTTCACCTACAATCTGTTAAACCTTAAAGTAATCCATAAATCTCATGTATTTAGCAGTGCATCTCAGTATGTGGATGCCAGGACCCCTAACATTTATTTACCAAGGATGAATTCTTGACTTTTCCATGAATTTTGATCATCAGGAAAATTCTTGCTTGCTGCATTGATGCCATTTGGTGTGATCTGGAAGGATCCCTCCTCTGGAAGGAGCTAAAAAAGAAATAAAAAGTTTATGACTGCAAAATGCCTTTTTTCATCACAAATGCACAGCATGTTTGATGTTGCTCAGTACTATTTTATTATGATCTAGAAGAGGAAATGGCATTATTTAGTTAAATTGAACAGGTTGGGGTTATTTTTGTTCTTATTTTTTGTGTGTGTGTTTTTGGTGGTTTTTTTTGTTTGGTTTTGATTCTTTTTTATGTTGTTTTTGGGGTTTTTTTGCGGGCTTTCTTTATGTGTTTTGTTTTGTTTGGTTCTGTTTGTGTTGGGTTTTTCCCCCCTGAGATTTGATCTGTAATTGTGTTTTAACTTCTGATGACTTTTCTAAAAAACCCCATCATGCTAAATAAAATACACGCTGACCAAACAGCAGGCCTGTAAACAAAAGCAGAAAATGGGGCTGCTTTGTCATAGTGGGTGGATGAATCACAGGAGCAGGAACTTTGTGTGTTTGTCTGGAGCAAAACTGGCCTGAAACGTTGGCTACAAATATCTCTGCAGGAAATCTTCCATATAAATGGCAATCCAAGAATTCCTGTCCCTCCCAGTAAGGCCCTGAGCAGCAGCTGAGGTTGATGCTGGGCTCAATCCAGCGTTGGATCCACTGTGTCCTTTATCCAGGACAGTTATTTCACATTCCAGAAATGGTAATGACTGCTGAAACAAATCTATTGACTTTTAATCAAGGCACAATCTGATGGCAGTCTTGCATAGTAATATTTTATTTTTTTTTAAATGTGATTCAGAACCCAATGAGTGATTTCTCTTCTCTAAATGAATCACTTACTCAATACGCTTCATTTAAAATTGGTCATGCAGTTTTTGCTTCTCCCCCTGCTGGATTTTGTCCTTTGACTGGGAGTATGAGCTGTGCTTTCTGCTTAAAAACTGGCAAAATCGGGCTGAGTGGGAGAGATTCTGCAATTGTGATAAATATTATGAGTTGCAAAGTGGCTCTGACAAGGTGCCCTTAATGCAGGGTTCTAAGCTAATCTAAACTGAGTCTTTGACATTAACTCTGGTGGAGAATAATGGCCATAAAAATACTTTTCTGTAAAATTAAATTTTAATTGGAAAATTCACCAAATTAGATCAATCTGAGTGTTTCTATTCAAGGCAGACCAATGAATAAAATTAATTTAGATGGTTCTCTTAGCCTTGACAACCCAATACTGCAGTGTTGAAGTCTGAAGACCAGAAAGTGAAACTGGACACAAAACAAGCCCAAAACCAAGTCTAGTTTGAAACTTCAATATGGAAATGAGAAACTGAGTAGATGAAAAAGAATTAGAATAATCAGAGTATTTATTTTCTAACAGCTTCAGTGTTTTAGTGCACTGCCTTGCTGGCCACCAAAACACACAGCTGTACATGTGGATGCAGAGCAGAGAAAAAAAAAATCCTGTTCTAACCATTGAGTGAAGCCTGTTGAGTTTTGCTTTTCTGCTTACAGCAGCTCTCACCCTTCACAAATACAGAAACATTTGTCTCCATCTTCCTTCCATCAGCTCAGGTTGTCAAAACTTAGTTTCAGGCTGTGGTGCTTGACACTTTCCGTGCAAGCGCACACATTCCACTGCTTTGTGCTTCCCTTCCTTTACCCCCTTCCACATTTATGTCAAGAACTCAAAAATCTGTCACTGGAGTTGTCAGTCATTATCTTGGAAAAAAAACCCAGCTTGTTCCTATACTTGTAGTGGGTTGCTGGGTAGAAAGGACAAAAAGTTGTGACAGGAGTCCCTGCAGCAGCAGCAAGGTTTCACCAGAACCTCTTTGGGCGCTGAGCTCTGCAGTGTCCAGGCTGTGCTGAGCCCTGTCTCCCCGTGAGGGAGATGTCTGGAGACCTGGGAAATGTCTGTAAGTTCCTCTGCCTGAGAAAAGACTCCCCTAAGATGATGTTTGCTGCCCAAGAGGACTGACAAGACGTGTCAGGTTGTCAGATAGCACTTCTGTGGCTTGCTTGCCTTTTACAAGGAATATTCTTATACTCACAGCACAGACGTTCCCCCAGAATTCTCTTTGAGCTTCTGGGCTTTTTTGCTGATAAGTGCAGCACAAAGGAGAAAAAAAATTAAAAAAAATAAAAAAGATTGTCCCCAAAGCTTGTTCAATGCAAACAGACAGGCACAGATGGTGGATGAGACAAGGCTGACACTGTGACTCAGCCCAGCTCAGGAAACTGAGAAGCAGCAGAGCTGCAAACAGACCTGTGCTGCAAGCACCTCTTCACTGTCCCACCCTGGGCACACCAGGGTGTCTCCTCCAGCTCCAGCCAGCACCATCCCCTGATATCTCACCCTCCTGGTGGCCTCAGCCCAGCTCCTGACACACCAGCTCTGCACTGGGTACCACTAATTGCCATTTTATCCCAGGGAGGGTCCGTGGGGAATTCTGCTGAATCTCAGCCACTGGTGTGAGCAGATGTCCCCTGGCATCCAGGGGCAGCTGTGCAGTGTGTTCTGTTCCTATCAGGGGTAAATAAAGACTCCTCCCTCTGGAGCTGCTTCAGTTTTAGTGCTTTTTTTATTTTTTTAAATTAAAAAAAAAAAAAAAAAAAAAGGAAAAATAAAAGAGTAAAGGAGGACACCATAAATACCTGAGAGATTTGCTGCATTTCCAGCATCTGATAATCAGCCAAGGTTTGTTAAAACAACCCTTGGTCCATATCTACAGACACAAATGAACATTTATTTTGTATGACAAACAATAGATTTGGTGACTGACAAAATTTGTTTAATTTATTTTGGGTTTAGCAAGCAGCAGCAATAAGAATGACACATTGAATTGAGTGAAGACTGCTCGATTTTCTAATTCTCCCCTGGCTGAATCGGGAAGGGAAGGGAAGGGAAGGGAAGGGAAGGGAAGGG
>NC_031769.1:147820813-147851719 GCF_001522545.3 Parus major
GAAGGGAAGGGAAGGGAAGGGAAGGGAAGGGAAGGGAAGGGAAGGGAAGGGAAGGGAAGGGAAGGGAAGGGAAGGGAAGGGAAGGGAAGGGAAGAGATGGGAGATGGGAGATGGGAGATGGGAGATGGGAGATGGGAGATGGGAGATGGGAGATGGGAGATGGGAGATGGGAGAGGAGAAGGGAGAGGGAGAAGGGAGAGGGGAGAGGAGAAGGGAAGGGGAGAGGGAGAAGGGAAGAGAAATAGAAGAGAAGAGAAATAGAAGAGAAATAGAAGAGAAGAGAAATAGAAGAAAAATAGAAGAGAAATAGAAGAAAACCAATTCTTTCCCCTGGCAGCAGGTTTCATTTTTAATAATATTCTCCCAGGCTGTGATTACCATCAAACTTTGGATAGGACTCTTCCTGAATTATTCAGGGCAATTTGTACTGTAATCATATGCTTGTTAATACTGCTGCTTGCAACTTTAATTCAAAAGAGTTTTTCTTCTGTGCCCTGGAGCTGCTACCATCAAGGTTAGAGATAGTCTCTGTTTAACAATCTGCTCCTCAGTGCAGTGCAGAAAACTGCAAGATGCTCTGGAACTTGCTGTTCAGAAAAAAGATCAATAAAACACCTAACAAGATATGAGCAAATGCCAAGCAGTTCTTTTCCCATGTTCAGGAACGTTGGGGCATTTGTCATATTGGATCACTACGAATTTTCATTTTAATGGAAGAAGACCCTTGGTTTGTAGTCAAAGAGAGGGGGAACAGCTTGGTTTAACTTCTCCCACAAGGGCAAGGATGAAGGCTTGGTCAGTCACTGGAAATGTAACCCCTCTGTTACCCCCTCACAAACTACTCTACACCTTTCCCCCTCTGCAGGGTCGAGCAGGAGCTGACCCAAGGCTGCCCAGACCTTGATTCTGTCCTTGTCCTTACTACTTGTCCATCTTCAGGATAGGGACTGAGGTGAAACACTTTCTAACTCAGAAGTTTGACAAAAAGCATTCCATTGGCCTTTACCAGTTACTCAAGAAGTCTTTTCTCTCAGTGGCAGCTGATCTGCATCCTCATCCTCACAAAATCCACAGGATATGTGAAGGAAACACCACAAAGATTTTCAGTCTTGGAATGAAGGGCAAACTTTTTTTTTTTTTCTCTTTCTGATCAGAGGCATATAATATAATTTAATTCTATTCACTTGAAGACTGATAAAATACAGAGAGCTAAAGCCACCTTCAGCCATTCATTTTACCCCATATTTTCTGCTGCTGTAATCCACCCGTAGTTGACACAGCCAAGCTTATAAAGCCTCAGATGATATTTTGCAAATCTAAATTGTTGAGCCACACAGAGAGCAAAGCTCCCATTGAAATGTCAGCACACTAAAATTACAATTTAATGAGCAGCTTTCCAGCAGCAGATTTCACATATCAGTTGTGCCTCACAGCAATAACAGAGAGTGGGGGGAAAAAAAAAAATATTAAAAAATCTGTGTCTGTTTGAGATAAAGGTCAACTGCCAGGTGACACTGAGTGATGCCTCCTAATCAGGTTTGCTTCCCAGGCAGGTTTGGTTATTATTGTTCCTCTCACTATTTTACTATTTCTGTTACAGAAGTAGTTAAAGATTTTACTTGAGATTAGGGACCCATTTCTTCAGCAGCTGGTACAAATTCTTAAAAAAATCAGCTCTGATCCCAAGAATTTACAGTGTAAGGAGATTAAGAAGCAGAAACAGAGAAAGTGAAGTGATATCTCCCAAACCTCTGCATGATTCCGAGATAAGAATCGTGTAACTAATGGAATATCTGGTTTGGTGGACAAAATGGAAAAAAACACCCACCCAGACCCACCAATATGCCACATTCTCCCAGTGCACACAAATCAAAATAAATAATTTTGGGTCCAATTGTTCGTAGTCAACTCATGTATTTGTTGATGAAATGAACTAACATAATGAAAAAATTTTAAAAAATGTTTTTAGAGAAACAAATCAGTCCATTTTATTGGTTAGGCTAAGTATTTATTTTTTTAAAAAAACTTAGTTTGTGTTCACTTCAAAGAAGAAGAAACATTTTCTAATGAAATGTTTTGAGCATTTTTCTGAAGAAAAAACCACAACAACAAATCTAAACTAAACAAAAACAAAAAATAACCACTTATTTTGTTTTCAGATTTTTTTAAACACTTTTCCTTGTGTGAGCCCCACAATTTTCACATTTTACAAACCACATGTCTCACACCCTTCCAAGTACAATTTTAATGCCCTGTGCCTTTGGGATTCTGATGACCTCTGATGAATATGGTCATAGAAAACACTTTTAAGGTTTAATTAATTTATTTCATACCTAAAGTCCCAAATAAAGCTTTGCCTTTTACTACAGAAATAGCAAAGAAATAAATCTGTTGTTGTTTCAGAACAGCAAAATCCTGTGTTGTGTTTGAGTTTTATGCGATCATAAATGTACAAATAGATAAAGGAGGGCTGAGCTGGCTCAGATTTCCAGTCTCTAAATACATTAGAAATATTGTAAGGTTACTGTTCCACATTTGGAGACACTCTGAGTTATCAAATTAACTGGTTTGTTGTCCCAAAATCAGCAGATACTCCTGGGTTATATTACATATTGAAAGCTTTCTCAGGGGTGCTTACAATGTGCCTGGTTCTGAGGTGATTTATCAGCATGGGCAGAATACAGACACCTGCAAAAATGGTTTTTTTCCTGTCTGGTGTGGAGTTCAGTGTTTGTAGAATGGTTTGGATTAAAAGTGGCCTCAAAAGTCATCTTGTTCCATCCTCCTGCCATGGGCAGGGACCCCTTCCACTATCCCAGGTTGCTCCAAGCTCCATCCAAAATGTCCTTGGACATTTCCAGGGATGGAGCAGCCACAGCTTCTCTGGACAACCTGTGCCAGGGCCTCCCCACCCTCACAGGGCAGAATTTCTTCCTGACATGCAATCTAAATCTAAATCATATATATGGTACATATTTTACCTCCCTGTATCTTTCTCATGCTGTAGATTACATGTCCTGTTTTGCCCATGCCAGTCAAAAGACACAATAAATTACTGAACAAATGAATCAGTCATTTTGTGTATAATTTATACACAGGAGAAGGTCAAACCTCAAACTAGTGTAATAAAGGATAAACATATATTTATTCTTATTGATAAAATGAGGGAAGGGGGGGGCTTGTTTTTATTTCCCTTAAAAAAAGAAACAGGCAAATGAACAAAACTAAAAATATCCCCTAGCTTCCCCCTCAGAAAACAAAACAAAACCCAAAAATAAACAAGCTAAAATAAAACCAATCCAAAAACACCTGTGAAAGATCTGCAGATTTTTCCAGAGGGAAAAAAAAAAAAGGAATGAAGGAACAAGCAGTTGTTGCATTGTTCTTGGGAGGAGAATTTCCTCCTAGTATTTAATCTAAGTCTACCCTCCTTCAGATTAAAAAAAAAAAATACCCTTTGAATTTTTAACACTTTTGTTTTTCATTTACTTTTATCTTTTCCATTGCAATAATGTGACTAGAAATTAAATTAATAGCATAGAAAGGTCTTCAAAATAAAGTCCAGAACCACAAGTGTTCAGTAGGTAATATATATTTAGAAATCTGATTGCTATTAAGTCCCATTAATTTTAATGGCTTATTCACTCAGATAGGAATTGTCAGCTTAAATGTGCTTGAACATCTCTGCCTTTGAACTTTGGCCCATGGGTCAGAAATAGTCTTGTCTTATTTTAGGGAAGGATTATCTGCTCCTGCCCTGGCAGAGCAAAGTCACCCAGGCCCTTTTTTCTGCTCTCCAAATCCTGATGTGTACCAGGGATCTTTCACTGAAGGGCAGGGAGGAAAAATGCACACAGACAGCAAAACATGTTTTATTCATGGCACTTCCCAACAGATAACCTCCATTATTTGGCATTTTATCTGATTTTTAAGGCATTCCTACAGGCAGCAGGGTGAATTGTGTCTCCCCCTGCTCAGCCCATCAGTTACCTCAAAAGTAAAAGGGGAGAGGGAGTATATGGGATTTATCAGCAGGAATTCTTGGCTCAGGTATCTCTCCTGGTGAGGCTTGTCTGTGTAGGAAGGTCGTGAGGCACCATCTGTGATGGGAGAATCTGATGAGGCTGCAGTGTTAGATCCTGGTGTCTGTTCTTACACATTTACTCTGGTTTAATGTCTGCTTGGCAGTTCATGGCTTTTACAGTTCAGTAATTTCTTCTCCTCTTTAGCAAATCACGAAATCATCTTGCCCTGTGCTGTCACATTATTCTTGTCAATCAGAGCTCTCTGAAGGCTGAAGGTTTCCTCTTGCTGCTCGAAACTGAGTCTGCATTTAGCATGGGAATTACAGAATGATTTTCCAGTTTCAGTGCCAGCTAAAAGGTGAACTTAGGAATCAGGGTGTGCTGGATACTGGAGCAAATGGTGCTGGAAGGACTTTGCAGCAGCCAAAGGTCGCATCCCACAGGTCATTTATGGACTGCCAAATTTATCAGATTTGTTTCTGAGTCTTGCCATTCTAGTCTGTGACTGAAAGTACATTTTTTCCAAAGATATTGATTCCAAGTGAAGTGGTAACTTTGACAGAATGAGATGTTTGAGCATCCTGTCTTGTTAGGGCTGTCTCAGGTCAGGTTACTGGAGGTCTGGAGGAGCTACAAACCCTTAAATTCAAGGTCTCACTTGACTTTGTAAAATGAAGTGATTTCTACTCCAGGAAAGAGACTGGGCACTTGAACTTATTGCACTAAGCAGGATTTTTTTTCCCCAGGTGCAGCTGTGGTTTTGTTTTTCAGTGAAAAGAAACAGGAAAGTGAAAAAAGAAAAAAGAAACTGGAAAGTGAAGCCACCACCCTTTGCCAGCAATGTACCCACCCTCAGTGGCAGTTCAAATGCCACAGTTTGGAGAAGCAGATGCTCAAAAACCCTCCCTGAATTTTCTGCATCATTCCTATGCTGATCTCTGTGTCCTTTGCAGCCACTGGATACAAGCTGCAACTTTGCTTGGAAAACCTGTCATTAGAAATTAGGCATAAACATATCTGATTGATTTATCAATTTACCTGATATTCTCAGTTGTTTCTTCTTACTCTCTCTCAGCCAAAGAGGCATCAGAAGAAAATTTTAAACCCCAGATGACTACTCACTTATATCCTCAAATGTTTTATTTTGTTGTCATCTGCAGCAGAATCTCTGCGCACATAAAAGCTCCATAACTTTCAAATTTCAAGGTCGATCTCCACATATCCAAAGAGCTCAAGATTTCAGTCAGGCTTATTGATGGATAGTTTTTCTTTTGTTCTGCCACATGTACATCTATATTTACATCTGATACTCAGATAGGTGATCTTTTCCCCCACAAATAAATATACTGCCCTAGGCTCCCATTTGCAGTACTCTGGAGGGAGAAGAAAATTTTCCTAGGACATGGAACTGACAATGCTGCATAATGTTATCTGAAATTGAGACATACTTGAACCTTGCACTAAAGTACATAATAATATTTGCTTTTGGATTATACATTTTTTCCCCATGTCACAATTTATTTCCTGTAGGCAGCTGAGCCACACAAAGTCTCACTCCCCTCTTCCTGGGATGGAGCAATGAAGAAAATGGGATGGTAAAAGATGGAAAACTTGTGGGTTGAGACAAAGACAATTTAATAGGGAAAAGAAAAGCTGTGCCCACCAGCAAAGGAAAACAAGAAATTCCTTCCACTTGCCAAGGGCAGGCAGCTGTTGAGCCGCCCCCAGGGAAACAGAGCTCCATCATGTGTGACAGTGACTCAGTGAGACAAATCCATCACTGAGAACATCCCTCCCTTCCTTCCTCTTCCTTCCTGAGCATGTCATTTTTAGTCTGGAATACCCCTGTGGTCAGCTGGGGTCAGCTGCCCTGGATGTGCCCATCAGATTTCTTTGTGCCTCTCCAGTGAGAGGCAGAAGAGGCTTTGATGTTGTAAAAGCACCAACACAACTTTCACCACAACTCCAAGCTGCAGCCCCACACAAGCTATTGTTAACAAATTTAACTGTATCCCAGCTAAAGCAAATCAATTCCATCATCATGCTTGATTAATGTCCAGATTTGTCCAATTATTACTTCCTAATAAACACAACAGAGGAACCTATTTGCTACATAAAACATTGATGGTAAAAGCAGAGGAGCTTCCCATGATGGTGATTGATTTCTCAGATAAACCAGATTATATTTTAAGAATTGTGTGTAATCAGTGCAGTCAAATACTAACCTGATTGGAGCAGAAAGGGTATTTGGGGACTGCAATCTGTGACAAGCAAGGGTTTGAGTTAGTTTTGAGATAGTTTTGTGAATGTCATAAACTTGCCACACAAAGAGACTGCAGAGACAAAGGGAGAGAAAAGAGTGAAGCATTGACACTTCCAGTGACAATAATTGATGTGGTTCTTTTCCAATTCACGACACTTGAACTCCTGAAGGTTGAGCCTTTTTCCTATGGAAGAAAGGCACAAAATTAGAAAGACAACAGCAGCGGTGGCAAATTAAAACCAGAAGACCCAAGGGTCAGAGAACAGGTTCTCTGCAAATAACTCAAGCCAAGGAAATGCCAGATGAAATTTAGATGGATTTTATTGCTTTTTCCAGCACAATTCCTATCACTGAGTTCTGTTTCCAGGCACTTCAGGCTTCTGTCTGCTGTCTCTGCTTTGGGTGTTAACTTTTCAAAGATTCAGAAGAAAATATTTCTCTCCACATGCTCACACACATTTCTTAACAGAGGTACAATGACAATGACAAACCACTTTTCTGTGCTGAGCAATTATCTGGAGATAAGTCAAAGCAGTTTGAGGCTTCTCAGTGGGACAATCTTGCCCAGGAATTTCTCCTGACTTGGCTTCTCTGCTGCTAAAGGACACAGAGTCCCTTGGTGAGGGCTGAGCCTGGTGTGACTGCACTGTCAGCTCCTGGTAAATTCATATATATTTAAGTGCATTAAACATCTGCTGAATTAGTTCTGGGAGGGCTGCTCTGTCAGAGGAGCCCTCCTGCCCTTGAGAAGCAAATCACGAGGCTGAGCGCTGACGTTGCGTGCGACCAGAGGCAGCATCGCCCTCCCGAGAAAGGACGGAGGAGACTCCATCCTCAGATACAAATTGCTGACATTCCCTGTCCCAGGCAATATAATGAAGCCTTAACCTTGCAAAGCTTCTTCCCCTGTGATCAGAAATATATCCAATTCCACCCAGCTATGCACTCCCTCCTGGAAAAAGTACTCCTGAGCTAAGCATTTCTCTTTCCCTCAATTCTAGGTGGGAGTGAGCTGCAGAGGATAATGTTGGCAAGGTGTTTCTCTGCCTGGGAGCACTTGAATGGCCCTGGAGATGCATTCATTGCTCCAGGTTTGTTTAAATCTACAGGGCTGATATGTGGATTGCCAGGACACAGCCTGCTTGAAGCTGGTTCAGAGAGTTGGGGTTGTTCAGCCTGGAGAAGAGAAGGCTCCAGGAGACCTTGGAGCCCCTTCCACTTCCTAAAGGGGCTCCAAGAGAGCTGGAGAGGGACTTTGGAGAAGAGATGGAGTGCCAGCATGAAGGGGAGTGAGTTCAAAGTGAAAGAGAGTAGGTTTAGATTAAATATTAGGAAAAAAAATCTCTCCTGTGAGGGTGGTGACAGCTTGGCAGAGAGAAGCTGTGGCTGCCTCATCCCTGGAAATGTCCAAGGGCAGGTTGGATGGGGCTTGGATCACCCTGGGATAGTGGAAGGTGTCCCTGCCCATGACAGGGGGGTGGAACTGGATAATCCTTATGGTCCCTTCCAACCAGAGTCACTCTGTGATTCTGTGATTATTCCATGACACTGTTCCTCATTCCTGGCCTGATACTCCTCAAGAGTGATGCTGGATAGATACTTTCAGGATTTTCCAAGTTTATTTCTGTAGTTCATGAGACATAAAGAGTCCACAGACACCCTGGAGCTGCAGCTGGCAGAGAAGTGGCAGCAGCTGGAGACAGAGCATGCAGGAGAGAGGAGGGCAGATAGGTTGCACTGGGGTGTTGAGGGGAACATGACAATCATTAAGAGTTATTTTACATCTGCATCCTATCACAGCAAAAGTAGAAGTTGTGCAGGATGAAAAATTAACAGCTGGTTGAGATTTCTGTAAGGATGAGGGCAGTGGCTTGCCAGCTGTTCCCAACATCTGCACATTCTTTATAGCTGGAAATTCAAAGCCTTTTTTAAAACTTAGTATTTCCAAAAATATATGTCAGAATCAGTTTTCCTTTTTCTTTCTTTCTTTTTTTTTTTTTTTTTTCTCTGTAGAAAAAGCAAATTTTGGGCTCTATTCAGGACAGCCCATAAGTGCATATGAATATTCCATTGGTAACTTCTTGTGAACTTCACACCCACAAAAGACCCACAGAGGAGCAGTTTGGGGTAGGTGACCCCAAAAAAATCAACCCTGCCCTGGCTGCTCTGAGGCTTAACACAGGGAAATCACCCCACACACAGAGGAGCAGAGAGGAAAAAGGGCAGTGATGGGTCAGAGGCAGCCCCAGCCCCATGGGAGTGGGGACACCCCCTCAGTGGGTCAGGGGAGGGGGTCACACACTGAGGGGTCACTTGGGCAATGGGAAATGTCGTGGGATGCAGAAAAAGAGAATTTTGTGATTCCACAAGGATTACTATTGGATGTGGAAGGGAGAAAGCAGTGGCAGGGGAAGGAATGGTTTAAGTGATTTGGGAAGGAACAAGAATTGTGAAATAGAGGGATCAGGGGTTTGAAAGATGTGTCTGAGTTGCCACACAATTCACACCCTGGGTGTTTTTATTGTGTGAGACTGTGGCCTTAAGGGCTCATCTCTCCAGGGGCCAGAAACTGGGAAGGCCATGACCCAGGGGAGTTGGATCCACACCTTGCACATACATTTCTTTATATAAAATATAAAATATAAAATATAAAATGCAGAATATAGAATATAAAATAAAAATATAAATTATAAATTATAAGATATAAAATAGAAAATATAAAATATAGAATGTAGAATGTAGAATGTATAATATAAAATGTAAAATGTATAATATAAAATACAAAATATAAAATGTAAAATATATAATATAGAATATATAATGTATAATACATAATGTAAATTATATAATGTATATATGTGTATACATATTTATCTAATTAAAAAAATAAACAAATATTCCTATTAACTTTAATCCTGAGCTTCCAAACAAGGGCAGCAGGACCAGGCTATGGGTGAGGATGTGTCCTGTGTGGATCAGTGTGGCCACCATGGATAAATGGATGAATGAGCTCTGTATGAGCCTGCTGGGAAGATCTGCTCAGTTCCACCACTGACTGGGCTTTTTTTGGGCTAGTGGATTTGCCAACCTCCTAAAAAGCATTTAGGGGGCTCCCAAACTTCTCTGTAAAAGATTACACACTAATGTTTTGTCTCAAATTATTCAGTGCATTTTCTTTTCCTCATATCTTCAGTCTATAATTACCTGTCTGAAAAGAGAAAGCTCAAACTGGCTCATATTTTTTTTTTTTTTCTATTATTTTTGGTCAGAATGGGAAATATTTGTCTTGTATTTGGCCTGAGATTTACTATAACCTCTAAATCCTTTGCAGAACAACTCCCATTTTCCAAGTGTTCCCCAGCTTGCATTTTGGAAAGTAGTTTTACCAAAATTGAGGGTATGTGCCAATGTAGAAAAACATGTAACCACGATTTTCAGCCTCTCATGTTTGTCAAGACTGATCCCTGTGTCCTGCAAAATGGGAATAGTCCTCAGAAAGCTGATGTGAATAAACCTGATCCCAGTTTCACCAGTGAGGATTTAAACTCAGCTCTGCCTGGTACAGATGTCTCAAAACCCTTTTTTGATACAACCCTTCACTCGTCAGCACAGCTTTGCTGTGTGCTCTGGACAGAAGTTATTGCCAGGTTTGCCTTCCCTCAGAGCAGCTTTGTTTAGTTAATGTTTATCTGGTGGTGTTGTCATGTCCTGGAGTGACAGAACTTCACTGCAGACACCGACTGAAGACCTTTCCCCCTTCTCCATGCTCCACAGTGTTTATTATCTTGCCATGCAAGGAAAGCACTCTGTGTTCCTGACAAATCCATCTCCTGTCAGCCTGTTTGTTTAGATGTTCTCTCCTCAGTGGTGTTCGCTTTGCTAGGGACCAAATCTCTATGTTTTTGGGTTTTTTTTCTCTTTTCTGTTATAAAGACAGCTGTTGTGGGTTTTTTCTCTTCCAGTTTCTTCTTCTTCCACAAGGTCTTGAAAATTTGAGATAGCATTAGCCAATTAAATAAATTACCCAGGATGAAGTTATGTGGAAGAAGGTATATTTTAGTTGTTGACTATTTAATGTTCTTCTCCTATTACAATCTGTGGGTTTGGTTTGTCATATCAGCATTCATTGGACCAGTTATTTCTCATTGAATTTTTTTTTATGAACTCTGATAACACATGGGAAGGCTCACTCTAACTTTTCTAACAATTTTTCCATGCCACAGAGTGATTTGAGCCCACTGAGTACCTCCCTTGTTCTTACTAATGATGCACTCACACGGGGTTTCCTTTTTCCCCAGGATGTTCTTTGGGAAATTAGCTCAGTTTATCACTGGCCTCTCACATTTTACTCTCTATATACTCCCAACACAAGGAGTCAGATTGCCAGACTGGTGTCAATACCTTTTCTGTAATAGTTTTATTTCATTAATTTTCTCACAAAATTAGGTTGTGTCTTTACTGTTCTTTCTGCTGTGCTCAGTAATCTATCCATAAGCTCATCTGTTCCTCCCTCAGTGGCATCATATCCCCTATAATTATTAAGTTATTCATCCAGGAATGGAACAGCAGAATTATTTAACTTTTACTTTTTTATTTTACTTTTTTTTTTTTTTTTTTTTTTTTTTTTTTTTTTTTTTTTTTTTTTTTTTTTTTTTTTTTAACTTTTGCAGAGTGGGACAAATTTATTACCAGAGTATTAAAAATTTGCTCCTCAATGCCATCATCCTCATGGACCATGCAAGAGCTCTGAGTCTGTGGTCAGGGAGGAGCATGCAAAGATCTCTTTCAGCTGTATTTGTGCTGCATTTAATTAAATTTACAGAGTGGCTTGGGAGAAAGGAGAGTTTCTTTGGGGCTGAGCTGATGGGAAGATGGGATGTGATTCATCTAATCATGTCCTTGAAGAATGAATTTCACTGAGGAGTGAATTCATTATCAAGCATCATCACCAGAATAGAGATGTTTTATTATTTGAGAAACTTGATGGTCAAAACTCCGCTCGTGAATCATGATAGAACCCTCCAAATGGTGTTTGTCTTTGACTCCACTTACAGGGAATGAAAACTGGCACTTGTAGTTTGGAAAGATCTTCCCAGAAAAGCACAGTACCTGGGATGTTTTTCCTTGTAGTATTTATAATTATTTCTACAACAAAAAGGACTGTAAAGTCCTAGGTTGTGGCCAAAAATTTGAAGTGTTTATAACAAGACAATAAAAACAGGGAAGCCAACTTATTATATATGTTAGGCTTGGAAAGATAAAAATAACAATGAGATTTAAAAGTGTGAAGAACATAAAACCAGATTGATTGATGATAAAAAATGATCCGATGGGGATCATTAGAGAACAGCAAGTATACCTTGATATTTCCTCAAATACCTCTCCCAAACTCCAGCAATTTGCAGCTTGTGAACTCCCTGAGCCAGAGGTCATTTTTCTGTGTTTATTAGTCCTTGGTAAGTTATGATTCTATGAATAATTTGAGATATTATTATTGCTCTGCATTGCTGCAGAGCAGCAATATTATTTATTAATAATAAATGTTTGTTCTTCTTGACTTGTCAACAGAGATTCTGTAAAACTATACAAATTACTATGTATTATGAAAAATAATGTCCAAGTAATCATTTCCATCACATTTTGTTTCTTAGCAGGATTTGGACAAAGTCCCTATTCCATGGAGAATTGTTCAGAGAGAGAGAGGGACATGTTTCCAACCAGTCTTTTAGGCTTTTCCCTGTAGCACTCAGAAAAGTAACATCCAATTCAGATTTTGTGATGCTCTTGTGCTAGTAAATCATGGCCCACAACCCCTTCCCTCCATCAGAGACTCTTGCAGAGAACCATCACAAAAGTAGATCCAAAAGCCATCTTTATTTTTCCCCTCCCTGTAATCATTTGACAAAAGAGAACATTTCATATTGATTCAAAATTGTCCTTAGAAACTCTATTTTGTCTGAGCAGAATCTGATGCGTTTTCACATAAAATTGATTCTCTTCCTAAAAAAAATGAAAACTCAGTCATTGTTCATGAAAAAGTTGGCTATTTTCAGCTCTTCCATAAATGCCTCAGCTTATCTGGGAAGGGAAAGTTTTTTCATTGTTTTAATTTATTTTTTTTGGCATTGCACAGGGTTTGAAGAACCTAAACCTTCATGTCCTTCTCCAGGACACCTTGAAAGGCTGGAAGGGATGAATTTTCCCCAAACACACAATAGTGACACAGGTTCAGTGTGAACAGTGTGTGCAAGGGGAACAGCAAAGGATTAATTTGGTTTTAACAGAACTACCCACCATCAACTAATTCTGAGAGCCCAAGGAAACTTCTCCAGAACACCACTAGCAATTATGAGCAAAGAAAATCCCTGGAAATGTTCCAGGCCAGGCTGGATGGGGCTCTGAGCAACCTGACCTAGTGGGAGATATTCCTGCCCATGGCAGGGGGTTGGAATGGGATCATTTCTAAGGTCCCTTCCAATCCAAACCATTCTATAATTTTATGCTTCCTTGCAAATTCCATGGCTGCTTTATCTCAAATATCATGACACAATTCCAGCTCATCCTGCCATATTTGCCTTTCTGGCTAAGGCTTTTTTAATTTCAAACTCACTATTTTACAGGGCAGAAGGACTGGGTTTTAGTCTGCTGTTTGCTCCAGTTTTGATCCCTGGATGTTATCTAGTTTTAAACAGTTTGATGGGCACTGCACTCCAGTAGCTGATCCCAAAGGAATGTATTCCTGATGCATTTTAGAACAGCTGATGCACTTCACAGCAAGCCAGTGAGAACATGGCTTTAAAAGTCTCTTGGACTTTTGTTTCTTCTGCTTCATTTTCCCCCTTTCCCTCAGCTCATATTAAAATGAGTTGGTATTTTCAACAGTGAGCAGACAAGCAAGGGTGAAAGAGGACTGGAAGCAGAAAGCTGAGGAAGATCAGAAAGGGAAGGAATTAAAAAGGAATTGGTGACAGGCAGTAAGTGAGCATCAGACAGGAGTCATCCAAGAAGGAGAGCTCATTTTGGAGTTTGCACCTTGTCTCCTTAGATGAGGGGTTGTCATTCCTCCTTCACAGAAAAGGTTGAAGACACCCACTACACAAAAAGCTTTTAAGCCCTAAAATCAGTGTGAGAAGAACTGGAAGATTGTGTGTGTGTGCTTCCACCACATCCCACCACCCTAGCATCATTCATTTTCTTGGGAATAGTCTCTCTCCCGTGTGGTGCTGCTGCTTCATTCTGACTTTGTCAAGCTGGGAAGGCAAAACCACTTCATGGTAGCATGGGAAGTGAGGAAAAAGTGTGAGGAAAAACTGAGAACACCAAAGCTGGAGGAGGAGGAGGAGGAGGAGGTGATGATTTAACCCACCTTAGCCCTGCAGCTGCCAGCCCCGCACCTCACTGTTCTCTCGCTCCCACTCAACAGGTGGGAAAAGGTCAAGATAAAGGCTGAAACCTGTGTCTGAGCCAGGTTAAATCCATTTTCATCTCCCTGACTATGCTGCAGCCCCCACTGCCAACACCTGGGCACAACCAGCCACTGTGAGTTACCAACACATGGAATTCACAGGTTTTGCAATGCAAGATGCCAAAGTAGCCTCTGAGAGACATTTTCACTGGGAGAGACATTTTCACTGGGAGAGAACTAGGGAAGGAAAGGCCAGAACCTGAATTTCCCCTGCAGCTCCCTACAACTGAATTGTTCCTAGTGTCTGCCCAGAATTAACTGCATTAGCTCTCAAGGCAAGACAAAGTCAAAAGGAAGGCTTAATTAAGCAAAAGGTGTTAAACACTCAGCTGGAGAGTCATCTATCCCCAAAATACTGAGAGCAGAAGATATTCTAGTCTAGATATGCTTTCTGTGGATTTGTATTGTAAATTTCACTTTGTTTTTCTAAAACGTTTTTCACCACATTGCTCCTGTGGGAATAAGCCATGACTGAGAGAACTCAGCCACTACAGCTTCTGTGTGCAATCAGACTCTAAACTATTCACCACTAAACACAAAACTGCCCCATGCTGCTGTGTGACAACTGGGAAATGTTAAAAAAAGATGAGAAGAAAACATCTGATTTCTTTATCACAGCAAGTATGGAGGAGGTAACCAGGAAAGGAGAAAGAACTGAAGCTGAGCTCTGTCCTGTACATCACCTCTGTAAAATCAATCTGAAGAATTAATCTGGATTTACATTGTGCAGATTTGTCCAGGTATTAGGAAGTACATTTCCTAACCAACAGAGTTTTGTGGGGCAGCATGTTCCAAACCAACAAAGCCTTACCTGTAGTGGCATCACAGTGAGATTACCAGAGCAGGGTAGATTTACTCCCCTGGTTCAAAGCACAGTTGGTTTGTGCAGCTGCATGCTGCTCTCAGAGCTCTTTGTGACTCCATCACACTCTTAAATATTCCCTTAAGTGCTGACATTATCACAGATACGAAGTTTGGGAGAAGGGAGAATTCACTCTTGGTTGGAGATGCAATTTGGCCTGACCTCTCCTCCCTCCTGAGGCAATTCACACCCTCTCCACTCCCTGCACTTCAGGAGAGCACCCAGTTAATGTTTCACTGAGAGCCGAGGTCTTTAAACACCATGGATCTCGTCTGGCTGTTGATTGCATCTGGTAAATTCATTTCTGTTTGATGATATTAACTATTTTGAATAATTAATATGGTAATTTATCCCAGGCTGAGGAGTAAATGTTACCTTCTGCTGGGAGGAGGGTTGGGAGGGGGGAATGCTCTTTAGGGCACTTTTCCCAATCCCTTTAATGTCAACATGGTACTTAATGTAAGTGCCTGGCTGACAGCTATTGCTGCTCTGAGACTCCAGGGCAAGCTCGACTGGGAGAACAAGCACTCCATGCACAAGCATCCATTCTTGCAGTTTGCTTTTAATTGTCTGAAAAACAGTCAAAATGCCTATGTGATAGCAAATAGAAATGGGAAAAAAAATAAAAAAATCTCTGATCTATCATGGTCTTCTCAAATCAATGGGAGTTTTTGTTCTGAGGTCTTCAGGAGGTGAACTGAGCTCAGGATCCAGACTATGCTAAGAACAGTCTTTTACAGGACACTCTTGGAAGCTTAGTCCATTTTGGATTTAGCAGACCTAGAAATGACTTCTGGACCTTCCTGTCCAATCCACAGTAAAGTAATCCCTTCCTTAATGGAAATCAGCATTCTGATTGAATAATTGAATTCATAATTGAATTTTCTTTTTATTTCCATTGTAATATATCTAATAGTCAGAAATTAATTACTTATGGGTTTACTTTCCATTCCATTAACTTCTTTTCTAGACTGGTATTTATCCTTCAGGTTCTCATATCATAATTCCCAGACCTTGAAGTCATCAGTAAACCTACAGCTACCCAAACCAATCAAATGTTTTAAGTCAAAATAACTCTTCCTTTGATTTGTCTCTGATGTGAAGATTCTTTTTCCTTGTGAGGTCATGCGGTACTAAGCATTCAGACACTGGAATAAAAATCATAAAATCGAACTGCTAAGTCACTTTTCCTTCCAAAGATGTTTCAGAACCAGGATTCTCCTGGAACAACAGACTGAAATAGCCAGTGGTGGTTATATACAAGACAAGCTGAACTCCACAAAATATTTTCCATTGTTTCATGATTTTCCTTTGAGGGTTTGACTTCTGCCAGAGACTGATTGGTTTTGGACTTGTTTCTTTTTTTTATTTTTTTTTTTTTTGTCTAAGCTGACCTTGTATTTTCACATGTTTTTACTGGCACTCGAGTCTGCTTCTGATCTGTTTTCTCCATTGCTGTGTGCAGTTTTTGAGGGCAGAAATAAGAAGTGAAGAGACAATTTATTCTTCCAAAACTATAGAGAGATGAAGGTAATTTAATTCTCTCTACTTACTGGATATGTTAATCCAGAGAGGGTTTGAGCCATATAATTTCTTAGATTAAGCCAGCAGTACTTTATGACCAGCTGCAGAGTTTTCCTGTCTGACAGTGCCCAGAGACCAGTTTCAGTCCCATGGTTTGGTTCCAGTAGAGCAAAATCCAGAATAAAAGCCTCAGGTAAGTGGTGGGGCTCCAAACCAGTGCAATTGTGGATTAGAGGTTACAGCTCTAATTTATGGAGCTTTTGTCCTTTTTTTGACTGTTAAAACCTTGATGTCTTCCTGCTTGTGCAAACTCTATTCTGTCACTGCCCCTACATATAATCACAAATGGTTATATGAAGGTGTTTTATTGAAGAGCTCTGGGTGTCAGGGGTACACAGACCCAAATCTGACCCGATTTTGGTTTTGAGTTGAACATATTTTATACTCTATTGTTATATAATTTACATATTAATTATTAAACTTACATTGTTCTATTGTATGCATTGTTTTTACCCAAACATGGATTTCTTGTGATCCCCCCTCAACCCTCTAACATTGTTCCTCATGTTTGTTAAACAATAATTATATCTAATCATATCTAACAATTGTATCATTTATCATGTACTGACTACACTGGTGCAGTTTGACCTGATCTTTAACAAGCACAAGGCCTAACTTTTCCCAGGGCCTGCTTTTCCCAGGGCTTGGCAAACCTAACTTTCTTTCTAAGTCTCCGAATTTTCTAAGATTTTAGAACTTTTTACTATCACTACCATCTCCAGGAGCAGAAATTCAAACAGTGACTAGAACATGTCACCCATTTGGGCACATCTGAAGCAATCTGTGCTTCTGAACATCTTCCAGCCCCGTTTCTCCACTACAGGGTGACCTTTTCTTCCCTGGAATGCCCATTTTCAGCTTCAGAGATGGATTCCACGTTGTATAAACAGTAGATCTGAGAGAACATAGTCATTTATTAGCTAAAATGCCCAGGGGGCTCCTATTAGAAGAGGAAAAAATCTGAAAGATATCTATTTGGCTGTTTGCCCACAATTCAAAGCATTTAATATCTAGTGCTATCTTAAATAATTCATTACTGCTCAATGTGCCTAATACCTCTGTTGAGAGCGAGGATAAATGAGGTTAAACGGGATTCCTGCTGATTTCTCCTCGTTCTGTTGGTTTAAACTTTGATAAATATATGTTTTACCAGACTTGATAATAACATCAGGGAACAAATGCTTTTCAGTCAGGAAAATGAGTCAGAGGCATTTTCCTCTCTCTGTGACAGCAAAGATAGTATTTCCTCTCTAACCTCACAAGTTTCTTTGAATTACAGCTGGAGAATTTGTATGAGGAACTGGTCCTTAAGGACCAAGCTCTGTGTATCAGCCCAATAGCTTCAAAATTCAGATTAAAAGAGACTTTCAGTGGTATATGAATCTGTGTGTATGTATTAGTCTGTGTGCTGCTAAGCAGCTAAATCAAATAAACAAATTACAAGAAAAAATTAGATAAAATAAATTTCAAATATATCTGCCTAGCCTCAATTTAAGAGCATGTGCCCCACTGGGAACTTAGGATATGTGTAAATGAATATCCAGACATTAACCATGAATCTTGCAAATATTTCAGCCTGTCATTTGTAGCTGTTTAGGAGCGTAATAACTTTGAAGATGATGACAGTGTGAAATGTTTCCTCTCTCTTAACCTATGCCCCTCCTCGGCATTCTTAGAGCTTCCCTAATAGGCAACATGATTCCTGCACAGGAAATTTATTAGCCCAGCATATTGTTTCTGACTTGCCACCTTTTGCTTGTAATTAAATCCGACTGCAGGCGGAAAGACAACAAATCCCTGGCAAGGTTCACTAGGAAGACAGAGAAGCACGACATATGGGATAATAAGGGATAAGAGATAGTGGAAAAGACCTCTGATCTGAGCTTTTCTGATCCAAAATCATACTGAAAGCTAAATTACTGCCTGCCCACCTCCTCCTACAGCTCCTTCACTTGGCAGCTCAGGGTTTGAACTGGGGTGCATCCCTCACACGTGAAACCTCCACCGCCTCCAATGCCAAATCTCCCAGCAGTGAGACTTGGGCCACTCCATCCTCCATCCAGAGGCTTTCCTGAAGCCAGGGAGGAGATTTCTAGGAAAAAGGTGATGCCTACAGGTTTTTACCTTTTTGTATATTTTTCATATACTTGCATATAGAATATACATTTATACATTATTATATATACAGTATATATACATATATTTATACAAGTATATATATTTTGTAGACTGTTAATACATAGTTATAACTTCTCGTCCTTTTTCTGCCCTCTACCATAGTTTATCAAACCCTTACTAATGCAACCTTGAATTCTGTTGAGTCTTGCTTTTAGTCTAGCAAGGGCATTTTGTTTTGCACTATACATTGTAGACACAATGAAGTGTAGGAATAAAAGTTGGGGGTAGGGAGGGACTGCAGTGGGGCAGAACTCTGGAGGGAAATTACCTAACTAACTGCTCTTCTAATTGGACAGTATTTGATAGATATACTAATCCAATAACTTTATAAAAATTTCAGAAATACTCTATCACTTGTGCAAATCACCATATTGTGCACCTTGGAAGCTTTCAATTAAACATTTTCTTTTATATTATCATTTTAACACTGTTTGGAAAGGTTTTGTGTTTTATTCTAGGCAACAAGGACAGTGGAGCAGAAGTTCCATCTAGTACCAGAGACCCTGTCTGTGCAGACTCCCTCAGTCACACACTATTTTAAAACCAAAGCCCACCCCAACCCTGACAAAGTCCCTGATAGCCAGTCCTGAGAGCTGTGCTTCTTCTTGGCTGTTCCAGATTTCCTTCCCAGTAACACCTGGGTAAGGGCACTGGTACTGCCTGAGGGGGAATTATCTCAAGCTAAAATGGATAGATGTTCTTTAATCAGAAAATTTTCAAGCAAAATTTTCCCAAATCAGAAAATGTTAATCTGTCAAGAGACAGCTTAGGAACATTTGACTCTCTAAGCTAATCTGTAAGTTGTTATTGATTATTATTTGATTGCTGTGTTGCCTGTAGTTCTTCTTGGCTGGTTTTGTTCATCTCTCTCTGTTTTGTGAGATGCAGAACACAAACTGTGGGAGCGTCTTCTGTGTCCCAAGTTGCTGAAGGAGAAACTCCAAGTTGCATTTTAAATCTCAACAAACCTGAATATATAACCTCAAAATACCTGAACACTTTTGAAGCATGAACGAGAAACCACATAGAAGATTTACAGTTTGGTGCCTTCTTGGTGGCACTGAATATAATTCTGTTCAAAATTGCAGTATTGTTTTTGATAATTCTCTTATTGGAAAGTCCAATAGAGAGACAGAAAGCTACAGAATTTTGACAATTAGGAATCTTCTTATAGGTTGTCTAGAAAAGAAAAGTTGCACTGTGAAAACACTTCTTTTACAGACAAGTCATAGTTTCACTGCATAGTTCCATTACATTTTAGTTCATAACAATTATAAATATTTAAATATGTGTGCCTGTGGAAATTTATGTCTATATATATATTAAAGGGTGAAAACAGGAACAAGGAAGCCCAGCATCATAGAAACATGGAAAAGAAAAAATATTTCCAGTGAGGGTGGTGAGGCCCTGGCTGAGGTTTCCCAGAGAAGCTGTGGCTGCCCCATCCCTGGAAGTGTCCAAGGCCAGGTTGGATGGGGCTTGGAGCAACCTGGGATAGTGGAAGGTGTCCCTGCCCATGGCAGGGGGTTGAAACAAAATGATCTTTAAGGTCCCTTCCAACCCAAACCAGCCTGTGACTCTGTGATAAAGTATTCAGAAATATGTTATGAAGATTCTAGTGATTCTTTATTTATCTTTCTTACAAATATATAAACGGTATCCATGTTTCTTGTCCATAATCTGTGAGTGGATTATTGAGTTTTGGGAATTCCACCATCAGACAAGAATGGTGGTGAGACAGCTGGAGCATAAGAAAAACAGTTTGGACAAGTTTCTTACGGTCATTTTTAAAGTGGTGCAACTTTTGGGAAGATATCCAGAAAACCTTGGGGATGCCATGTGTCACCAAGTGAAAAATAGCATTCAGTAAACATAAATTCTACTTTTCTGAAATGATTATATTCTGAAGAGAGAAGTCAAAAAGGGAAACGTGCTGTGACTGTACAATACCTTATAGCATTCTTGAATTAACAATGCAATATCTCATTACAGTTCTATAGTAGAACAGGGATAATGCTTCCCTGTTCTGAAAGTTTTCTGAGACCAAAGTGAATTCTACATCCAAGAACAGGAATATGAAAAAAGGACAAGCATTATTGTATTGTTAATTTTCAAAATTGATAAAGAAAATAAAATTTGTCTTAATTTTGTTACAAATACAAAATTTATTTGGCATGTTCAAAAATCCAATGAGGTGATTTTTTATTTTTTTGGTCATTAAAAGGCTTTTTCTATCCAAACAAAAGTCCCATTTCCTGGGCTATGACTACAGTACTTCAAGTAAAACATGCCAAGGACAGGGACTGGATAGAAATAAATAACTTCTCTCTCATTTTACAGATGATAAAACTGAAAATATGAGAGACAGAGTAATTTATACATCACACTGAAAATTTATGATGGTCTTGAACTAATTCATGTCTTGAATTCACATTCATTGCATCACTGATTTAAAGATAAATAAATGAATAAATAAATAAATAAAATCTCTTTCAGGAAATCATTTTGTTGAAGGTTGTTTAACATTGAGGATAATAAAATTATTTTATTTTTAAATGCTATTAAGAACATGATTGAAATCTCAGTCATATTCATTTAAGTGTTTTAAACATCACTTTATAAGAATACTTCCAAAAGGTATAATTTTTTTGAGCAGCAACTAACCATGCAGCATTTATATGTCTTGTAAAAAAAATAATTTTATAGAAAATAAGTGTGGCATTTAAATGAGATGCAAACCAGCTTTTATGACCCCATCCAAGTACAGTGAAATCTTCAGTCCCTTTGCTGCTGCACTGGAATAAACAGGCAAATTCATACCCCTTGAAAAAGCAATTTTTTAGCAAAATGCTGATCCTGACGCTCCACTCCCAGAAACTCGACTGTTTATCTGCCTCGCCCACAGACACCATACGGAGCATATGTAGGACACACTGAGTGGCTGGAATTAGCAGAGTCATTTATGAACTGCATATAAATGCATCATTTGCACAAAATTCTCAGTGATAATAGCCAAATTAGGGAAGGTGATAGCACCATCTTTCTTTTTAATTTTTTTTTTTTCTTTTTTTCAATTTAACATTTATGGAAATGATGGCTTTATCCAGTTCCTGTCCTTCCCAGAGCTGAAGTTAAATCAGAAACAAGATGTCTTGGGACATATTAGAAATAAATGGTCAAAACTTTCTATTTCAGTGTATGTTGGAGTTATGAGAAGTTGCTCTTTTTTTTTTTTTTGAGGACCTGAGGGATATTTTGCTCACACTGACTGCAGTTTAAAACCCTGATTAAGCATTTCCTTAACCTCATGGATGTCAGTGGATCTAAGTGTTTGCTGAACTGTTACCACAGCAACTCTTCCATACCCTTAAATGCCTCCATGTGGCTTTGGTGCAAGCTAAAAATCACTTCCTTGCCTTTGAATTTTGGAGTCTGAATGCAACCAGAACCCGGCCCAGGGAGACCAGACAGACTCAGTGCAGGGAAATTAGTTGGATGAAATCTTAACGTGCCAGCTCAAAAAACATCTGTTCCTGCTTTTCAGAGAGAATTGAGCAATTGAAAGGCAGTGAAGCCCTTGTCAGACTTCCTGTTTAGTCCATAATTGATCTGCAAAGGTTTTGCAAAGTGTCATCAGAAGAAAGAGACAAGCAGGTTTAGAATTTTTAAGGTGTTCTGGTTTTTCTGTTAAAATTTGCCTGAACCTTTTTTACATTCAGAAACAACTGCACTCCAAGACTGGTGTTTTTCTAATTAAGATAAAATACGGCAGTGGCACTGCCTTTCCTTCATCCCCCTTCTCAAGCCACAGCCAAGGAGTTCAAAGGGAGGCTGAAACATCACATACATCAAAACTTCTCAGTTTTTCCAGGGACCAGATATAAGAGAGGAGCAAGTGTAGGCTGTGATTATTGCCTGACAAATCTTATGCCACTTTTACTTTTTGGCAGCAGCTCAGTTCCTTGTGGGAGGGAATGAGTGTCAATACTTGCTGAAGTCAGTTATAATTTCTCCTCATCCTGAGTCTTGAAGAAACCAATCTGCTTGTGAGAATAATGCTCCACAGACACAGATGAACGAAAGAGGCTTCTACTTCCAAAATTTTGAGAAGCACTGGCATAGCATTAATCACTGTCATTTGCCAGTAGAAACAATCATGGAGTGCAATCACTTCTTGATTGCTAAAGAAATTTTCCTTTGCCTAGAGTACTAAGGTTTGGTTTTTGTTTTTGCTTGTTTTTTCAGCAGAAATATCTGTTGCAGCTGCCACTGAAAATCACAACTGACAGCAGAAGATATTTGTGATATTTTGGTGTTTCTGTTTACAAACAGAAGCTCAAAAAGTTAGCATATATATATATATTTAAATATGAATATCTCATAGATGTGATGGAGATTGTCATATCCATGAGTATTTCTCTTTGAACCCATAGCCCATGAGAATACTGAGAGCACATGAGAACAGCTACCACTCACAAAAGTCCTGTCTTCATCTCACCCAAGGAAAGCAGCATTATAACTTCCAGCTTTCCACAGGATGTCTGGAGCAGAGGTGGGACTGCAATTGGGAAAAGCATCCTTTGAAATGCAACTTCCACTCTCTGCTCTGCTTCACTCAGTCATGGCTGCTGAAACAATTCTGCACTGCTGGGCAAGTAATGCCTTTATGTGGTGTTTTATGTAATGCCTTTATGTGGTGTTTTATCCTGAGTCTGCACCAGGCAACAATTAAATCATACTTTTATTGAGTATTTATTCTTTTATTCCCTTTGGATTTTGTGATACCAATGTCATGGCTGTCACAAACAATGAAAAACAGCATTACTGAAAATAAAGATGTGTGAGAGGATGTAACTTGGTAGGAATTCAAAGAGGTAAAACGATCTGGGAATAACAGTGATAATGTCCACAAAATTGGTGCTAAACCACCAAATTCAAATAGATTTCTCTGTGCCAAAGAAGACTAGAGCAAATAAGTTTTTTTTGCCCTGAAAGGTGGCAGATTCCCCATCCCTGGAAACATCCAGGTGGGAGGGAGCTCTGAGCAAACTGATCTAGTTGAAGATGTCCCTGATCATTTCAGTCGGCCTAGATGACCTCTTAAAATCCTTTTAAACCCTGAGCACTCCAGTGGTCTATTTTAGACTTTTGAGGACTACAGAAACATATCTGAAGTTATTTCATCACTGAGACATTTGTATCTCACCTGCAGCAAGTCATCACAAGCACCTGGGAGTCAATAACTTGCAACTGAGGGACTGACTGATCCCAGCCCTTATTTCATCTCAATTGTGAGGAATTAGCTTCCAACAGAGACAATAACTGCAAGAACATGAAGCCTGATCCGGTTGTCAGTGAGTTCCACAAATGACTTACAAATTTAGGTGTCCTTCTGCTTCCTTTCTCTGAGATACAAAGCCAATAATTGAGATAATAAGTGGAATGGAAATAGGTTTATTCCTCCTGAATTTTCTGTTATATTGGCCAA
Source organism: Parus major (assembly GCF_001522545.3). Lineage (NCBI taxonomy): Eukaryota > Metazoa > Chordata > Aves > Passeriformes > Paridae > Parus > Parus major. The sequence goes on from NC_031769.1 coordinate 147,844,679, forward strand.
ACTGCAATGTTCAGAGTGGTTCATTTTCCTTACCAGAAGTTTATCCTGGTGTATATCCTGAGCAATATATCCTTTATTGAGGAAAAAATTTAATTAATCTGCTGTTCTATTGGTTAAATAAAAAAACAACAACCTAATGCACAGACTCATCTCTCAAATTAATAAAGTGGAAGGGACTACAGCATAAACAGAAGCAGATATAATTGAATATCAATAATCCAGTGGCAATGGCCATTAGTCTCTATGGGAACTTGTAATCACATAACAACAATTAAAGAGGCTGAATGGGTGATAACGAGATAGAGAAATGCTGGCAGTGTCACTGGCCATGAGTCCATAAATACAGGACTTAGGAGTTAATACAGGAGAATACAGAGTTGGGCAGAGAGAAACCCAATGAGGTTCAACAAGGCCAAGTGTGGGGTCCTGTATTTGGGGAGGATTAATCCCAAATACCAGCAAAGGTTGGGGGTTGACCTGCTGGAGAGCAGCTCTGCTGAGAATGACCTGGGTGTCGTGGTGGGTGACAAGTTGTCCATGGGCCAGAAGTGTCCCCTGGGGGCCAGGAGGGCCAGTGGGATCCTGGGGTTCATAAAGAAAAGGGTGGGTGTTGAGGAAGGTGATCCTCCCCTTCTACTCTGCCCTGGTGTTGTTTTGGTCTCCACAAGACAAGGAACTATTGGAAAGGGTCCAGCAGAGGCCACAAAGATGATGACGAGCCTGGAACCACTCTGTTGTGAGGAGAAATGTGGGAGCTGGGCCTTGTTAGTCTGGAGAAGACATAACTGAGAGGGGATCTCATCAATACATAGAAATATCTCAAATATTTTATATCTCAAAGATTGGTGTCCAGAGGAGTGTGCCAGACTCTTCAGCAGTGCCCAACAACAGGACAAGGTCAATGGCCATAAACTAAAACACAATGAGTTCCACCTCAGCATGAGGAACAACTTCTTTCCATTCATATTCTCAGGATGGCAGAGCTCTGGAAGAGCTGCCCAGGGACGGAGTCTCCCACTCTGGAGACATTCCAAGCCCACCTGGATGTGTTCCTTGTCACCTGCTCCAGGAGGCCCTGCCTCAGCAGGGGGTTTGGATTGGATGATCTCTGCAGGTCCCTTCTAATCCTAAATCTTCTGTGATTCTGTGATGAACAGAATATTACAGATATATTTACCTTTTTTTTTTTCCCTCTTTAATTTCTTTTCCAGAAATCAGAATTGGGATATCATTGCAGCCTGCATGTTTCTCCTAAAAATGTTTTAACTTATCCAATTTAAATTTAAATTATCCAATTTCAAAAAACAACTAAAGAGGGAGACATCTGGAATACCTTGACTTTTGTCATTAAATTGATTTTAAAAACAGATAGATAAGGAGCTGAAAACTAAGGGAACTGAGGTGCCTCACAGAAGAAGACATCACAATGTGACCATATGCCTTCTGAGAGACCAGAAAACTCATATGAACATCTCTATCGGTGGTAATATCATTATTTTTAATAGAAATTGTTATAATTCCTATAATCATAAGATGGTTTAGGTTTGGATGGACCACCAAAGGACCTTTATTCCAACCCCCCTGCAATGAGCAGGGACATCAACCAGACCAGCTTTCTCAGAGCCCAAACCCACAGGGAAGAATCTTCATGAGCTCCTGTGTTTACAGAGTAATTTGTGCCTCTAATTTGTTTGTTCAAGCAAGACTTTAGGAGGAGGATCTCTTCCTGCCTCTTTCTTTCAAAGGTCACCTCACCTCTGCTAGACTTCTCTCCTCTTCTGAGCTTTCTTGATTAATCAAAAACAACATCTTCAATCTGCTCTTAATTTTCTCAGGCCTGAGTCCTAATTCCCAGTCTCAAAGACTTTTACTGCCCCTTCTCTTCCACTTGAATTCTAACAAGGGAAATTACTTCTGAAAAATAACTGAGAGCAAAAATTAAAAATTCCCTAGAAACCTTTGGTTCAAATTCTGTGTGCAGCAAATGGAAGATGGATGGCATTCCTGATTACATCCATTATATTTTCTTTATGATGACAACATATGAAGTTCTGACAGTTCTGGATTGAAGCTCCTACATTAATCAAATGCTGTCTTCATTGTTTTTCTGGCACTTCTTCGTTAAAACTGTTGCAGCTGAGCTATATTGCTGAAAGTTATTCCTAAACTGACTCCTTTTCCAGTACAAATACTATCTAAACCTGGAATATATGAGTATTTACAGGCATGGAGATTTCAAAGAGTAGTGGGGAGATAAAAGTAATTATACCTCTGTTTTAAGAGAAAGACTGACAGAAGATGATACCCAATGTGTCTGACATTTTTAGTGTAATTCCTCTAATGTATGTGTAAGCACTCTCTTACCATTAGCTCACAACTTTTAAAAATTCATCCTCATATGAGGACAGATTTTACAGAAGAAGAGGTGAACTCTTTTCCTAGAGGGGAGCTGAGGGGAGACAAGAAGAGAAACACATCTGGGGTTGAATCTAACTCCTCTCATGTATCAAATTATTCCTTTAAAGAATGAGGAAACTTTTTTCCCCCAAAGTCTAACAAAGCATTCAGAAACATCCCAGGTCTAATAATTGTCATGTTCATTGACAGTAACAAAAAAAATCCCAACTTTTGCACCAGTATTTATCAATTCAAATTTTCTATATGGGGAGATACTTTCCCTGGTCAGGCCAGCACTCATCCCCTGGAGTAATCTGTGTTTAGGTTTGGAAATAGATGGCCAGTGTCAGGACAAGTGGAAATAGCCTCAGGCTGTGCCAGGAGAGGTTCAGGTTTGGCATCAGAAGAATTTCTGCACTGAAATTGGTGAAAAGCTGGTCAGGCATTGGAAGGGGCTGTCCAGAGAGGTGGTGGCAGCCCCAGGCCTGGAGGTGTTCAAGGGATGACTGGAACTGGCACTCAGGGGTCTGGTCTGGGTGACAAGGTGGTGTCTGGTCACAGGTTGGACTCAGTGATCCTGGAGGTCCTTCCCAAACATTGTGATTCTGTGGGCCTAAGGCCAGGAATTTCAGGATTGCAATAATACTGCACAAAGTAGGACTCAGTTCTGTGCTAGATCAGGTTTTCCACCCAAAAATGCAGCATCTCTGGGAAACCTCTTCTGGTGCTTTACTCATGCTTCTTTTTCTTTCTACCTAGCAGGAAAACCTCCTGCTGTGGAATACCAGTGCCACCTCACATGGATCCTCTTGGATCCCACAGACCCCTCTCAGCAACAGCACTGACCAGGATATTTCTCCAGGGTTTGATTCAAGCAAAGGAATGTTTCAGCAGACTTCTCAGATGCCTATCTTCAAACTTTTTAATTAATTTTTAGGACCTCTCAGTGTTTATGGTAGATGTTGAGCATCCACTTCAGCCACCGGTCGAGTAGAATGAGATCTCCTTTGTCATCCTCTAACACTGGCAATTATTTATGTTATAAATAAATAATAATAATTATTTAATAGTTAAATAATATAATTATTTAATTATATTACAAATAGTTCTTTACTCTTACCATCAATTCTCCCACATCAATTCATAAAGGGTCCAGTAACACAATGTGGTGGTTTCACATTGTTTGACATTTGGGAAAGGCACCTTTATTTTGTTTTTGATATATTTTGATATGTGATACACCTAACCTAGAGTTTTTTAATCAAATATTTCCCTGTGTTTTATTTCCCTTACTACTTATCCATTTTCTCATTTCTTAATTATATTGATTGTTTCAGTTCTTTCCTCCTTCCATTTGTTTATATTATAGATCTATGTCTACCTAGAAATTGTTATCCTTTTATAACTTACTTTCATTTTCCTGGCAGTCCAGGCTGGCTAATAATCAGTGTGGCCTTTCTTGGACTGCAATTTACTGAGTGTCTAATAAAATACTCAGAGCTTTTAATTTTTCATTTTAGCTGTGTTTTGTTTTTCCTACTTCTAAGGCTGATTGAGGCAAAGTAGACAGTGATCACCTCTTTCTGTCCAACAGGTCAGGTCATAGGTCTAGAATAAATGCAGAAACACTGACCTCCAATTTTTCCTTTTATGTATTGAAATAATTTTGTGACAACCAGCTGTCTCTCTTTGCCTTTGATTGGAATATTTCTGGAATACTCCACACCTACACATGCAGCTGTTCCTTGGACACAGAATTGGACGCTGCTCTGCCTTCCAAGAGATTAAATAGTGAGCTAAATATCCTACTGACTTTGCAGGGTCTTTTTATAGATCCTAATATTAGCTATTGCAGGTGTTCAGTGGCACAAGTTTTATTTTCAGCTCAATTTTGTCAACAGCATTCCTTGTGCCTGTGATGCAAGGGCTCCTAAGTGCAGGAGACACACAATCTTCTATCTGTCAGGTTTAACTTCTTTTGAGCTAGCAGTATGAAAAAAAGGAGAAAAATACCCAATTTGTTGTTTTAGTAGGAGATGCACCACTATTACCCTCAGTTCACTTTGCATTTAATGCAATAAAACTATGAAAGAAATTTTTTTTTTGGACTTCATTTAGCACACCATTATAATAATTGTCCATCCCAAGGACAGCTACTTCCATCTGTTGACACACAAATTAAAGGAAGTGCAGAAAAGGCTTCTCAGATCCTTTGGAAGAACCTCAAAATCATCACTTATTCTGTGTATCTATTCCTACAACTCCATGGGGAAAACAAGTGATAATAATTTGGGGTATTTGTTTAAGGCTGAGTCCTGTTGCTCCCAAATTTTGTTAGAGGAATTTGTTTTACTCTAGGAAGCTCTTTATGCTTTTGGTGAGCATGGGACACAGAGCCCAGCAGACAGTGGGAATTTCCCTGCTGAAGGCACAGAGAGATTGTAATTCCTTACAGCTCAAACTGTATTTATCCATGTCTTTTATTAGTGAATGAAATGCTCTTAACCACTAAGAATATATGTAACAAATCATTAAAATTATAAATAAATAATTCTGTATGAACACAGCATCTGTCCAAATTTCCAGGAGTGAAGCCCAGCTTTCCAGAATTTGTATCAGCAGGACTGCAGTGTCTGGGATATTTCAATCTTTGCCTCCCAGGATGCTACAAAAACCAGCTGTTCAGGTTGTTGTTTCTCTTTCACTGGGATATGTTTTTTTGGCCTGTGGTGTGGATGAAATCTGGTTTGCAGCAGTTGCTCTCACTGCTAAAATCGAATTATCACCCTATAGCATCCTGAAGGGACCAAAATAAGTGTACAAAGCAGGGAAGTGAAGCTGGGGATCAGTCTGGAGTACAAGTCCTGGGAAGAGCAGCTGGGGGAACTGGGATTGTTTAGCCTGGAAAAAATAAAAATAAAAAAAAGAAAACTCTCAGTGGGGGAATTTCTGACTCTCAAAACTCGCTGAAAGAAGAGCGTAGCCAGGTGTGGGTCAGACTCTTCTCCCAGGTAAGAAGTGTTAGGATGAAAGGAAGTGGATATTAGGAAAAATTTCCTTACCAAAAGGATTGTCAGGCATCTGGACAGGCTGCCCAGAGAAGTGGTGGAGTGACCATTCCTGCAAGTATTTAGAAGATTTGACACTTGAGGATTAACTCAATTAATCTTGAGTTAATCACTTGAGGACTGACAGATTAACCTTGGAATTGCTAGTGCTGGCTTAATGTTTGAACTCGAAGATCTCGAGGTCTTTTCCAATGTAAACCATTCCCTGAGTCTCCAAAAATATTTAGGATAAGCTCAGAAAGGGTGGGGAGCTCCAGGCAGAAATTTGAGATGTAAACCTTGCTTTGGACCATTTTTATCCCCAAACCCAAGAGCTTTCTGCTCCCTGACTGTTTTTGAAGCAGCCACCAGCGCTGCACCAGCAGCATCTTACTTCTTCTCCTTGATCTCTCTCACTGGAGATCTCCAGGACCATCCCCTGTACCTGAAATTGTTCAGCATTCAAAGAAATACCCAGTCCAGTTTTCCATATGTGGGCAGATATTATAAAGAATTTTAGGTAAATACACTTGTTCTTACCTGTTCCAGGTCTGGATTTGGCACAACAGGACCTCAGCTCAGGCTCTGAGAGATGAGAGACTCCTCAGGAATGACTGTGGAACCTCGCTTTTTATTTTACCTGCCAGGACATTTTCCATTTTCTCCTGAAAAACTTCTTTAATCTTTCTCTCTCCCTTCCCTGCTGCTTTGAGAACTCCCCTCCTTATTTGCTCCCAGTTAACAGAAAACTGCAAATGGCCAGCAATTTTCCATGTAAAAGAGGCTGGTTTCCTTAAATCTGCCTTAAATTTAGTGACTTCCCTCCCTGGGTAAGGAGACTGAGCCAAGTGTACATGCAAAGAAATATTTTTTTCTGCCTTTTCTCTAAAGAAACTGCATTTGCTCAGATCTATTGTCTGACAACTGCTGATGGTGCTTCACTCTGCTTATTCATCAGAAAGATGCAGCTCATGAAGGTAAAAAGTACCCAAAAATTTAAAGAAAATGGATTATTGAACCCAAAGAGAAACTTGAATTAAGGTTGTCAACATTCTAAGAGATCAATCATCTCAACAGACTCTGGAGAATCCCCACAGCAGAGCTAAAGGCAATCAGACCTCATGGCTCCTCTGAACATATACAGTGTATTTTAAATTTCACTTGAATTTCATTAGAGTGCATCCCTTTAAGAAGAAAGACTAATTAGGCATGAGTATGTTTAGGCTGCTATTTCTTTTATTTGGGTTAAAGTGTTAAAGTTTACATGTTCAAGTGGTTGTTCACTGAGCAGACATAAGAGCAGTTTTTATTCTGATATTGCTTGGGAGGTTATTTGTACCAACTCTCTTTATCTTCTCAGCCATCTCCATGCTGATGGGATCTTTTTTCTGAATGGAATTGCCCTTAACATTCCAGTTTGGGATGATGGGTACTTAAGATTCTCATGAAATTATTTTCCTGCTTTCCTCAGCATTTCTGCACAGGAAGTAACATTAATCCTATAACAGCCCTGTCCGTCTTTGTGAAATATTTACAAAATTACTCTCCAATGACATTATTTTTATTTTTATTTTTATTTTTATTTTTATTTTATTTT
>NC_031769.1:147851739-147885815 GCF_001522545.3 Parus major
TTTATTATTTAATTAATTATGTCTTTTTTTTAATCATTAAATATTTATTATTTTTATTTATTATTTTTTATTACTGTTATTATTTTTATTGTAGTTTCATACACAAGGAATTTATAGTGATACATCAGCATTCTGTGAAGAGAGAAACGTTATTTCATTTAGTTTTTGTAATAAAATCAGTGATTGAAAGGCTGCTGGATCATGGATGTATTTGCAAATGTATTTGCACAGGAAAACAGACATATTGAAGAAATAGCAGTATCCCACAAACAACCACTAAACCAAAAAGTAATTATTGATAAAAATATTTTTCTTCCCAGCATTAATTTGAGAGGATCTCTTGAGTTTGATTTTGAAATATGCATTATATAGGAAAAAAATAATGTTGCTCAGAAACACAGCAAATGAGGTACTGAAGCAGAACATTTCCTGCTTTACTGCCTAAACTGGCTGGCATCTTGAATCTAGTGGGCTAAAAACACCTCCATTACAATATTGATTGCACTTTGTTATTCTGCTTTTGTGATTAAATACATCAGTCACATCATCACAGCATTAAGTCTTGATTAATCATTCTCAGAACCACAGGAGTAATATACAGAATATTTATTTAAAGTGTAGGTACACAGATCCATTTTTGATTTATTCCTAGGTCAGATGGAAGCTGTCCTTTGACTTTTCTTGGGCTTCTATTTATTTTGTTTTGATTTCTCCCAATTGCTTACAAAGAATCACAGAATATCCTGAGCTGGAAGGGACCCACAAGGGATCAGTGAATCCAACTCCTGGTTCTGCACTGGACACCCCAAGAATTCCACCCTGTGCCCAAGAGGTAACATCCCACTCCCCAAGGAGCTGACTGAGAGTTGGGCAACATTAAAAATCTACCATTAATTCCAAAATTAATATCATAATCCTGTCTGCTTTTGTTTAAAAAACTTAAAGTATTTTGAACATGAAAAGAAAAAAAACAAACCAAAAATTAAGTAGAAGACAACGTCCAGTTATAATTTAAAATGACAAAACAGAAAAAAGACAATTAAAATAGAAAAATAGGAAAATTGATACATCATTTAAAAAAAATATAAAAAAGTTCTGAACTAGTTTTTTCTATCCTTCAGGCCACTAAAATATGATCAAGCTCCAAGCTGCTAAAAATTATTATAATAGGGCAGTATTCAAACTGGGAAATCCAGAGTCCCAATAGGATTTTATAACCTCCAGTCCATTGTGTCATTAATGCAAATATAGGCTCAGAATCTGAGTGAGGTCTATGCTCCTGTGATCAGAGGAAATTTAAAGTTCTGGCTTTTCCCACAAGAAAACTTGTAAGCATCCAATAACACAGAGGGGAAAAAAATGTTATTTATTTATGTAGAAATTATACAGAAAAAATTATGGTGCATTAGGAATTGTTTTGCTCATAGTCTTTTAACCTCCTTTCATAATGCTCACTTGCAAAAGAATTAATGAACAAAATAGAAATCTAAAATGCTATTCCTTATCAGTGTATGATTAAATTGCAACAAGGAGGAAGAAATGTTTATCTAGAAGAGTTACAGAAGAACAAACAGCCTCAATTTTCACTGCTGCCTCTGAGAAAAGTCTTTTCTTGGTGGGATGGTCTTCATTTCAGACAAAATATGCACAATCCAAGCTGTAAATGACAAAAAGCTTCCAGAAGATTTTCCAGACAAGTGATGTTTTAAGAAATCCAGAACAAGGAGTCCTTGTTTGCCATTTTTCCACACAGTCTGGCATTTTCACAGTGATGCCTGCAGAGCTCTGTCTGCAGAGTTCATATTTTCATATTTTCACAGAATCCTAGAATTGCCTGGGTTGGAAGAGACCTTAAAGATTATTTCATTGCAACCATGGGCAGGAACACCTTCCATGAGACCTGGGTGCCCAAAGCCCAAATCTGCCCGGCCTTCTTCTCCCTTTTTCTTTTTCTACATGCTTTTAAAAAAATTAATAAAAAGCTTGTGAGTTATTCTAGGTTTGCTATACATGTTAATTGCAAATGACTGAATTTTGAAGTTGGTATTTTAGGTTTCCAAGACTATTTCTGTACCACACAAGGGAATTGTCAATATTACCAACCACATATCCCTGTGACTCTCATTTGTTCATGGAGTCCTAGAACATCCTGAGTTGAGGGGACTCATCAGGATGAGCAAACCCAACTCTTTGCCGTGCACAAGGCACCTCAAGAATTCCACCCTGTGCCTGAGAGAGTTGTACAGACACTTCTGGAGCTCTGGAGAGCCTGTTCCAGTGTCCAACCACCCTCTGGGGGAAGAATTTTGTCCTTAATATCCAACCTAAACCTCCTCTGGCACAGCTCCAGCCATTCCTTCAGGTCCTGTCGCTGATCACCAAAGCAGAGATCTTCCTTGTGAGGAAGATGCAGAGCAGCCCAAGAGAAGGACTGATGATCACACACAGATCTTATCTCGACAGGAGGATGGATCTGTTGAACATCTCACACCAATATCTTCACCCTGCATTACACAAGAATCTGTTCCAGTGAGAAGTGAATGGAAAATGACAGCATTAGAAGTAGAAATGAGGTCCCAGGTATTGTGCTTTCCTCCTCACAGCACAAACTCATTTCTTGTGTCACCTGCTCCCTGTTTTTAATACTCACTTTGATATCTCTTGCTTCAAAGCTGACCCAAGTCCCAGTCCATCCTGTGGTTGGAAACACTTCTTGTGACATATTTTGTTCTGAAAATCTTTGTTATCATCAGCATAGAAATGTCTGATGAGTTATAACATTTACCTGGGATAAGAAAATGAAGTGCCATAGTCCTGAAAATATGTACAGGGGCTACAGGAGATTGAGTTATTAAATTCCTGTAATTCTGTCATGCATCTTTAAAGGTATAGCTTAGGTAGGTGCCAGTTTTTCATGCTGCCTTCTTCTTATAGGATTTCAGGACTCTAAATACCCCTGTGTGGCATGGGGGAATCTCAGTAGCCAGAGTGAAATAATGACTTTCTCCAGAAAGGAAGGTGTGTGCCCTATTTCTGTATATTTTGCCCTTATTGTCTGTATATTATGTAGGAAAAAAATTAATTAATTAAATAATTTATTTCTATTTTAATCCTTAAATTGATTAAATCTAGAGTCTGGAGCAGGTAGAGATTATCAAATCTTGAGCAGGTTTCTTTAAAAATAAACTGAGAGGAAATAAATATTTTTTAGCATCTGATAGCCAATTATTTGATAATTGTACATTTAAATGGAACCTCAATAGATATATAGATAATATCCTTGTGAACAGCAGATGGTTTTCCATGATGGATGCCATTAAAATAAATGATGGGAACACTTCTGCAAACAAATAGGCATTAATTAAATCCTTTATCTGTAGTACAATATGGCTGTGTAGAAAAACATATTACAGATGTCTGATGTGTTTAAAGTGTTTTTCCTACCAATTAATACAGTACTAAATATTATTTTATTTATTTATGATTTTTTGAGTGCAACTAAGTTAGAAAAATAATCTCCTGAGTGTAGATCATCTCTTTATTAGCCTCTGGAGAAAATTACTCTCTCCCTGAGGAAGAGTAATCTATATTCCTTCCATTCTTCTTTAACTAGATTGTGTTTGCAAATACAATTGCATTAATAAGACTCCCACTTTCTCAGAGTCTTAGATAAGTTTAAATATAGCATTTTGGTAGTGCTCTCATGATGAATGTATCTATTGCTACAGGCACTCCAAGACCAATTTTTCAGAGCTATCTACACAATTATTCAGGGAAAACTTGTTCAGTGTGTCCTGGGAGAATTTAATGCATAATGACTGCCTTTCTTGTTTCAAATTAGGTAAATACCTGAGCAGAGCAAGTTAGAACTGCGGGTAACTATTTCTGCAAGCAACATTTTCCCGTGTTTACACTGAAATAATTGCGTGTATAACCCAGAGGTGTCGTCCCATCTCTATTGCACGAGGAACTGCATCAGTCCTCACAACACCTGGAATAAAATCCTATTTTCCTGCAGTATTTTGATCCATCAGGCCAAGCATGGACCACTGCTCTGCTGCTGAGTCCACTTGTCCCTGTGCTCTGGGGGCTTTTGTCCCAAAGGATCCCGTGCTGCATCAAATGCTTGACAGCAGCAGCAAAACCTCCTGGGAAATGGAAGTGAACCTGTAAGAGGAGTTTCTTCAGTTATCAGTGGTGTTCCAGGGATCATTAAGGACTGGAAAAGGCTCCCCAGGGAAGTGGTGGAGTCACCATCTCCAGAAGGGTTCAAAAAACAAGCAGATGTGGCATGTGTGTGGGCATGGTGGTATTTGGTTGAAGCTTGGACTTGATGATCTTGGCTTTTTCCAACCTCAGGGAATCCATGATTCTGAGAGTTGGTGTGACCACAGCTTCCAGAAGGATCAAATTTTCAAAAGAGGGAAAAGGAGTGTTTAGAGCCTCATGTGTTTGTTTTGAGCTTGGGGCCTGTGTTTTAAGGGGTTCCATTTTATTTTTCTTTTGGTGAAAGGAGCTACAGATTGACCAAAGCAGAGCAAAGGGAAACAGAATATATGAAACTGAGAGTGACCAATTTAGGAAGCCACTTTGACTGGGTGAATTTGAATTTTGTTCTATGTGACATTTGCCAAAGTAAAGAAAAGGAAATTAAGACCAAGCGAGATTCTTACGGGCTCATTTCTCCTGCAGTAACTGTCTGTACCATGTCATGGCAAAACACTTCATCCTAAATCTGAGACAGCTCTTGATTTATCCAGGTTCTTCTTTAACCTTGAATGAAAGGGAAATATTTTCAGGATTAGCAGACAAAACAGCAAATTCATTCAAGAACTTGCTGCTATTGAGATCTCTGAGCATCTACAGCACAAAACTTTGATCTTCCCTTTCTCCTTGTTATTTTTAGCAAAATATTTCTAACTGACAAGGTAGGGAGCCAGGTCCACACCCTTTAATTTCCAGAATCCTCATGAAGTCATTAAAAAGGGGAATATGCACTTTCCTTGTAACTACTGTAAAATGGGTGTACAGCTGGCTATACTGATGTTGAAGAATTTAGAGGAAAAATCAAGCAGCAACTGCTTCTGGATTTTATATATTCAGTATTTTCACTAGAAATGCAGAAGATGCTATAGGAAAAGCACTTCAGGCATTAAAAAGAAAGAGGTTATTAAAGGATTTAAAAGGATAGGATTAATATTCAAAATGATTTTGAGAAATTAACATGTGGGCCTCAGATTGATAGAGCAAGACTCTTAAAGCAAAATTAAAATCATTCTTCTGTAGAAAATGCAATCCAACACAGAAGTTTGGCATTCAAAAAAACTGGCAAAACAGCTCCAGAGGAAGGAAGGATGATCAAAGGGCTGGAGAGCCTGTCCTGGGAAGAAATAGTGGATTGATGTCTCCCATGGAGAAGAGAAAGTTCAGGAAGACCTCACCAAAATATTCCAGTACTTTGAGGGTGGCTCAAAAAGAGCAGAGTCCTTCTCTTCATGAGGAGCCACTTGAGATGAGGAGAAATGGGTACCAATGGGAGAGGTCTCATCTTGATATGAAGGTGAGAACAATCAGCCAACAAATTGATATCTCATCTTGATATGAAGGTGAGAACAATCAGCCAACAAAACAACCCCAGGGCTTCTCAGGATGGGATGGGACAGGGTGCTGGATCACCTCATCTGGGCCCCCTTTCCCATGGAAACTTGGACCAGATGGTCTTTTGATATCCCTTCCAACCTGGGCTGTTGTGTGAGTATATGAATTAATATCTGTCCTACACAATTTCTTCTTCCACCCACTTATATCCAGAGCAAGATCTGGAAGCAGGATGGCCCATATGCTTCTGTGAGGTTTTTTTTCTCCTCAGTGTGCCTGTTTCTATATATTTCTGTTAGTGAAGACAGGTTCTGTGTGTATGTGTCACACAGAAATTAAATTTGCTCTGACCCTTTATACATCAAGTTATCTGTCTCACAACTAAGTTCCCATCCTGCTGTTGTCAGTTTTTCTCCTAATATCCATAGCAACAGGATTGTCTTGTCAATCAAATATTTCACAAGTTTTGAGGCCTAAAAGAATTATTAAAACATCTTCTGTAGCTTTCTGAAGAAAAAAATCCAAGATTTTTTTTTCCTGTTTCTTGTGTGATGGATCCAAAATGCGTATTTGTGAAAAATGCCTTCCAGAAAAAAACCAAAACACCTGCATATGGCCTGTAGAGCTCAAAAAGATGGAGCATTCACCAAGACCATTGTGAGTTTTAGTCTATGTTAATTTTTTTCATGTGTTTTAGAATTCATGTCTTGTTTCTAATTTGAATTTATATGTTTCTTGCTTCTGGGCTCTGTTTCTTGTTATGTCTTTCTCTACTAAATTAAAGATCTCTTTACTACCTGGTATTTCTCCCTGTGGAGATATTTAAACCATAATAGAGTCACCTCTCGGTTGTCCTTTTTTAAGACAAACAGCCCAAGTTCTTTATGTGTGATTAAATAAGTCTTTGAGCACATGAAAAACCTAATAACTGAAGACTGGAAAAAAAAATTCTTCCTCAGTCTTCCTCAAACATCCAAAAAGATTACATGGCTACTCAAAAGGGAGCACTTACAAGAAAATATAATAATCTATACAACACTAACGAGTTAGACTACAAATGCTGGAGTTATCCCAATACGGTGGTTCTTTAGAAGAGAGCTGAGAGGGGAGATATGAAATAAAGATGAAAATTTTGTATATAGGATTCTGGTAATTAAAAAGAAGTTGAGCAGTCTCTGTTCAGAGAAAAGGATGTAGGCATTTCTTAAAGAGTTGGTGTAGAAGGGCTCAAGCATCTCTTAGAGACAAGTGGAGCCCATAAACAGAACAAAGCAGGGTGTGCAAAACTAGGGGGACTTCACTAACGAGGACTTGAAAGCAACATGAAAAGAAATATCATAATTTAACAATCATTCTGGGATTAGAAGTAATTGTCAATGGAAGTTGTGGAATTGTCATCAGAGGAGTTATTCCAGCCTTGTTATGAGCTTTTGAGATAAAACTGTGTGCTGGAAAACTGCAGGGAATGATTGGGAAACCTACGTGGTCCTGTTTGAAGCCAGAAATCCATAATTAGATACTTTAGGCCACAAGAGGAAGCTTCCTTCATTTGGGTATAAATAGAGGCATGATGGTGAAACATCTAATGAGTGTCATTAAGCCACACTAAAAGGCAGTGTTCCCAATGATCTGAAAGAACTTTCTTTTGTCTTTCATTAAAACCTGGCAGATCAGCACCAAGGTTGGAGAATTAGACATGGAAGAAACTGCAGGCCCATTTTCACATTGTAAACTGGGAATATTGGTTTGAATCAGAAAATATATCTGACCATGACCAAATAGTGGGAGAGCAGCAACTGCCTTTCCCCTGGGCACTGCATCACTGATCACTGTAAATCACTGGAACTCAATCAACCAGTCAATCAATCAATCAATCAATCAAACAATCAGGTACTGGAGATCAGCAGGAGAATTCTAGATCCCTGGTGTTGTAAAACAAGATGCTGGTGGGTGACAGGAAAGGGGATGTTGCTGGTTGGAAACCCTGCTTTGTTGTGAAGAGAGGAAAGGCACTTCTTGCTCTGAGGAGGAGATTCTCAAAGCTGATGCCTCTCTTTCCTCATCAGTCAGGTCACTAACTAAAGGAATTATTGGCTTGTTTTACTCCATCCTGTGCAGGACACCCCCAACAGTTGAATTTCTGAGACAGAAATGTGCTGGGCTGTCTGTGGGCATTAGGACCAAAAGAGCACTGAAAACTGAGAGAATTAAGTTGAAATTTCAGATTGCCAGGGGCTCTGCAGGTCTGTGTTCAGTGTTTAGCAATATTTCTGTCTTTGTTTATCCTTTAGGATGATGTTACAAGATTAAGGGGTAATTTGTCTTTCCTTTAAATCAGGGCTTTGTTCAGTCTCTTGCCATCTATGATTACAATACTGGGAACTCTGAATAAATCACAACCAATTAAATAAACAGTAGAAACACAATCCTAGAACCACTTATCTAATGACTTAAAATGAGATATGGCTTCCTGAATGTGTGATTGAATTTTTTAAAAATGAAGCCACCTATGGTGATTTTTCCAGCAGGTGTAGGCAGTAAGCAATAAATACAGGTAAAACCCAGAAGGGAAGAAATTAAAGGATGTGGGATAAAAACGCTGGATATTCCTTCATCATGGATAAGGATGTCTTCCTTAACGTCATTGTTACATTAATACATTCGGGATTGTCATTTAGTTGATAATGGCTTAAAAAATGGGCAATTCATGTGCCCATTGAAGACACACCTGAAAGGAATTCTAAAAGAAGCCCAAAGTTTGTATTTCCTGTGGAATCCATCCCTTTCAGCAGGGGACCACAGCACAATGGTCTCCCACAGTGCAGGCTCGAGCACTGGGTTAGATAATGAACATCCATAGGTCTCCTGTCACGTTATTGGATCAAGACAAGGCACAGTAAGGATGGGGCTATTTTCCCATAAGTGGATAAATTTCTACTTGGACAACTTAGGGTTAAATATTTATCTGGCTGTGAATGTCTTAGTTACCAAAACTGAGAAATTAATTTTCTTGTTATAGGCAAGGGATTCTGCAATTTTGAGAGGAATATTTTATTTAACTTATTGAAGTTCTTCACAACACCATGTATCATTTTTGAAGACCTGGGGGAAATATGGACATATAAACACACCTCAATTTTTTTTTCTCTCTTAAAATTTAGTTCACCATTAACTTACTGCTATATCTGATCAATCCCCTCCAGCCACACTTCACTCCAAACGTTTCAGCCACAGCAGACTACCTGAACATTTTTAAAGACTACCTGAACATTTCTGCTTTTTTATCCCAGTGACTGAAAAGCATTCAGTAGTTCTTCACCTCTTGATGCTTCCTTATCAAATCTGGCATCCACATCAAATTTACAGCACAGGAGGAAAATCAATTTACTATTGTTATTAATTATAGCTTTTGCTTTTGCTATTGCAAAGTCATAATTTTTATGAAGCATTGCAGAAGAACCAGAAGAAGCCTGAACTAAAGTCAACAGTGCTTCTAATCCCACCAATGTTCTTGTCCAAGATGAAATTACTTGCCTGAAAACAGAAGGAATAAACCACTTTAAAATTCCAGATAATGTTGGTTTCAAGTGCTTCAAGAGCAGATTCTATGTCTTTGACTTTTATACCACAGCCAAACCCAAAATGAGTGACTCCAGCCATCTCTTTATTCTTACAGAACTCCTTCCACTGTCTACATTCCAGAAATTTGTCATGTTTCATGATAAACTTGCTTTTCTACTTAGGAAACATCAGGAAAAAAAACATTGTGGATCCATGCATATAGGGGTCGTAAAGTAAGGGGAATCTGACAAAATCTAATATCCCTGAAACAAATTAGAACTTTTTTTTTGTTATTTTTTTAGGTAATTAATGGGTCTCAGTTGTCTACAGCTGTAGTTATGGCAATTAGTTCAGCTTAGCACAGGCCTCTAATTTCCTACATCAATAAATGTTAGATCAGGGCAGGATCACTATCAAGCGTAGTCATTGTTTACAGCATATTCGTCTTCATAAGTGCCTGACTATAAACAGAACATCTTTCCACAGAGGTTTGCCTAAAAATATCCATCAGCGTGCCTTAGAAATGCTGGGAAATACTGGAGGGAGGGAGAAAATACAATAGATCTTCTGCAAAAGTATAAGCCAAGATGTCAGTGTAAGGAAGATGTTTATTTCCCTCTACTACTTAAGCACCAACATGAAATAGAAAATCTGTTGTCTAGTCCAAGCCAAGTGAGAAATGCTTTCTGAGGGATCAGGAGCTGGAATTAAAGGATCCCTGGGGGCCCCTTGCAATTCAGGATATTCCTTGATTTTCTATGATTTGCTAAGGCTACAAAGTGGATGTGGGAGATGTGTGAAGAGGGAATGAGAGAAACAAGGATTTCATAGGAGTGTCATGGTGAAGACAGGACTGAAAATTAGGTGTTCACCTCAAAGGGACACAATAATTTGGTCTCAATTCTTTAGGAGAGCTGTTAGAGAGCAAGAAATCTGAGGGAGTTCTCACTTTGGACTCTTAAGGAAAGAAAGAAATCTGAGGGAACTCTCACTTTGGACTCCTAAGGAAAGACCTTAAGGAAAAACCACTCCTCTACTGTAACAAGGTACTGACTCTACCACTATTCCCTAGGAAGGAATAGCAAGGAAAAATCTACTCCAACATGAGCAAAACTCATATTGAGGGCAATCAAACACCAAATGCATTAATTTCTGATGTGAATTTGTGCTCCTTGATAGAGGCAGCACTAATGAAGCAAACCCAAGGAAGAGCCTCGTACATCATTCCATGGGATTACTGCCACAGGCTACACTGGTACTTTCTATTTATTTTCAATTACACT
Organism: Parus major; assembly: GCF_001522545.3. NCBI lineage: Eukaryota > Metazoa > Chordata > Aves > Passeriformes > Paridae > Parus > Parus major. The sequence continues at coordinate 147,862,182 of NC_031769.1, forward strand.
GCTTGGATTAAAAGTAAATTTTAAAATGTGTAGGGAGCCCTCAGATATTTGTTTTTATGGGGCAGGAAGACTATCCAGTGTTTACAAAGATGGTTGTTAATAATAAATAAGACTTAGAGTACATTTCTTTCAGTAGCTGGTGTAGCAGACCAGGTTTTTCTGTTTCTTCCTGAGGAGAGGAATTCTGCTTCAGTTAACAATTTTTTAAACCACCTAAAGAAACCCTAAAAGATGTGTGAGGCACATTTGAAGACTATCATCCTCTATCTCCCCTTGAATTCACTAGATTTGGGCAACCAAACAAATTGGAGGTTACAACAGGTTCTTACCCCATAGATCTGTATTAGGAAAGTTGTTCATTACCAGAAGAGTCTCCAGAAAAGAAGAAACAAAAACCACTCATGAACATACAGTTTCCTCTTTCTCCTCCCCAAATGAGCAAAAAACCTGTTAAGATGACATTTTCGATAATGTATTATGGCAGGTAAATTAGGCAAAGAGTTAATTAAAATCTGAGAGTTAATTAATGAGATCCACTGCACATTAAAGATCATTACTCCATCTGAAAAGAGTAATTAGAGAGCAGTTGCTGCTGTGTTTTATTCTCCTGAGTGTTTTGCTGACATGCCACATAAGTCATTCGATGTTGAGAAAATAATCTGCTGATCTCCATATTTACTGTGATTATTAGATAATTGTGGCAAGTTAAGCTGTAGCAGGGAGAATCCTCTTTCAACCAGATTTTCTTTGAACTACTTATTCATCTGTCTATTTATCTGGCCTCTTCTGTCCCTTAATTAAGTCATTAGTGATAAAAATAATTTCCAATCTTAATTTTAACTGGTTGCTTTCACCCAAAAAGCTCCTATTCTTTAAATCAGTTCAGATAAGCTCAAGAAATCTGCTTTGTTATGCTACTGGAACTGCTGGATTGTTTGGCCATGGGCAAACCTGGCTCACTTCAATTCCCAAACAGTTGTCAAATGGGACTATGGAGTTGTGTGATGAGACCTCTGATGGTTGGGATGCCAGTCAGCAGCTGTGGTAACCCTCACAGGGATAACTCTGAGTGAGTACTCAGTGGATAATTCTTCTTTCCATTTTCTAAGTAGAAAATCCTTGAAAATTTCTGGAATTTCACCAGCATTGGCTGCAATTTTTTGCTGTTGAGAAATGCACAGCCAGTTGTCATTGCTCTCTCTGGTTTCTTTAATTAGCTGTGGATTCTTTTTTTTCATGGTGGAATGGTTTGGGTTGGAAGGGGCCATAGGGATCACCCAGTCCCAGTTCCCTGCTGTATGGAGGGAATCTTCCACTATCCCAGGTTGCTCAGAGCCCCATGCAGCCTGGCCGTGGACACTTCCAGGGATGGGCAATTCACAGTTTCTGTGGGCAACCTGTGCCAGTGCCTCACCACCCTCACAGTAAACATTTTCTTCCTAATACCCAGTCTAAATCCAACCTCCTTCAGCTAAAAGCCGTTTCACATTGTCCTGTCACTGCAGAGATGTTTTTGGGGAAGCCTTGGAGAAATCAGTTTATTTGTCTTCACACACTGGTGCAGCAGCTCCCTCAGTTCCTTTGGTTTTTGCCCGATTGTTATTTGTGCTGCCTTTATTCATAAATACCCTGGAAGAACATTGCTTGCTTCAGTTTAAGCTTGATATTTCATGTCCTGCCATTCCCAATCCAAGAGAAGTGTTTCTCTTTCCCTATAGAATCCCTTCATCAGCTCACATTTCAAAACCACATTTTTATACATCTCTCCTCCACCTCTTTACCCCATCCCTCTTCCCAGCCTTGCTCTGTCCTTCACCTCCAGCCCTCACAAGCTGTTACCTTTCTAAATCTGTCCTGCACTTCTGAATTTGCCAGATGTTTTCCATCTAGCAGTACCCCAGGTCAGGATCTATTGGCTGCAGGACTCTGAAATTGCTCATTTCATGTTTAGCTTCATTAGATAATCTCAAGGTTTTTTGCTATGGAGGATGCCTTCTGCAAGTTTGTTTTTTTTTGGGTTTTTTTTTTTTTTTTTTTTAAGTTAAAGATCTCTTCAGAAATCAAATTAAGAACCCACATAGACCAAACCTATGTGATATCTTACAATGATATTTGAAGTGAAGAGAAGCTGAAGAAAAAAATCAAGAGGTGTATTTTGGCTCTGTGGACTAAACTCCAGAACACTCTCCTTTCTCTTTTACTTTCAACAGATGTTTTTCATTCTCTCTCATACAGCAGCTAATAGTTTAAAATGATTGTTGTCTTCTCTGTAGACCACTGATATCCTAATTTTTCAGAAATGGTTGACCCCCCTATAAACTTTCATCTCTCAATGCAGTGTTCTGAAGAGCCAATGTAAGCATGCTGTCAGCTGCTGTGTTTCTTCTCTGGCTTTATAAGGACTTTTTAGGGGCAGTTTACAAGATGTTCCCCCATGCAGCCCCTTTATCTCCCAGAAATTCACTGTCTGCAATTTCAAAACCTTTCCTGTGTGCTGCACCTATAGTGACAGAAAACCTTTTTCCACATATGGTGAAGATGCCAATATTTTTCACTTGTCCTTCAAAAATCATGGAATGTCATGGAAACAAAATGGGATAAATTCTCAGGTATAATACCAAACTCTGATGTTTTTTGTATTGAAATATTTATGTGATGAAGTTTTCCCATGTATCTGAATTGGGTTTCCATTTTTTTTCCAAAGGAAGTTCTGATTTTATTCTCGTTCTGCTTCAGGAAGCTGAGAGCTTGATTTATTTCAGGAAAGAGAAGATCTAATAAAACACACCAGAGGGGCAGAAACAGCAATATTTACTGATTAGTAAACATGTGCATCTCAGTGTAGCTGATGATTCCACTGAACTAGAATCCTCCTTTCATCCCTCACAATCTGCCCACCTCCTCCCTGGATACATGTGATGATAACTCTTTATTAAAATGTCAGGCCATTCTGGGAATTAATTAATAAAACAAGAACTCTGGAATTGGCACAACACTATATGTTAGAAATTCTTATTAATCCACAAACTACATCCACACAGCAGGATGACAGCTCTTCCCAAATGCATTAAGCACAGACATGACACAGACAAATGGTTCAGAGAATCAGAGAATGGTTTGGGTTGGAAGGGACCTTTAAAGATCACCCAGTCCTGCCATGGCCCAGGACATCTGCTGTTAGATCAGGTTACTCAGAACCCCTTTCAGCCTCATCTTGAACACTGCAATGTCCAAATGTTTTTCCCAATGTCAGTATCCCTGCCTAGGCAATTTTTATCTTGTTTCATTATGATCAGGAGGTGCTTACTCAGACACACTGATCTGCCTTCCATGACCTGGCACTTTGGAATCAAGAATTCTTATGCTCTATGAAAACTTGTTTGAGTTGCTGCCAGTTCCCTTCTACCCCAGTTCAATTCACATCTTACCCCAGGACAGCTGAGAAGCAGCCAGGTCTGGTATTCAATCCCAGAAAAGCAGATTTTCCCAATTTTCCCACAGGGAACAGACAGACTCCTTAAATTAAAAAGCTTTATTGTTCAAGTGATTTAGTACTTCAGGTTGTTCAGAGGATTTAGTACTACATGAAAGTTGATTTACAATCAATTAGAGCTAAGAAAGGAAGAAATTGCTCCCAAACACAATTATACAATTCTATATTATTATTCTATATTATACAATTCTCATGTACACAATTAGATTCCAGTGAATATGGATGATTACCTTTCAGCCTGAACTATCAGCCTAGTCCCTGAGGTATAAAGCAGCAGATAATATATTGGTTTTTTTCTATCAGATCATTAAAAAAATAAGCATTTGAGTGACTTTCAACATGGCTATTAGATTAGTTATGTTTCTGATTATATAGTGAGGTACTATTAAATAGCACTTAAAATCATTATTCTGTTGTGTTGCTGAAGGGTATTAGAGACAATGAAGACACCTCTGGATCTGGAAGTTCCTCATAGCAAATCACCAGAGGCTGAAATATTATTCTAGAGGAATATGGCTCAATTCTTGCTCTGTCCTTGTAGTGCCAAGGGGTTGTCCCCTCAGTGTCCCCTTCCCAGGGTCCAGCCACCTGATTTAAGAACTCTCTGATAAATCATATGCCTCAGTTAAGTAAAAACTACTGTGTTAGCAATAAGAGAACCTTTCTAGGGCAGGGATCCAGATTTCATTCAGTCCATGTGGGCCAGGTTCTGCTTTATCATAGAAATTTTCCTTAAATGTGGGGCAGGGAAAAAACCTTAAAAGGCTTATTTTCTTTTCATTCTTTAGATTTATTTAATTTATTTGATTTTTAACCTCTCCACCTTCAGCATGGGAATTTTTTATTGAGCCAACACACATCCTAAATCATCAATTGCCCTCAACCATCTCTTAAAAACTCCAGATTCTTTGTTTTCCAAGCAGATTATTTACCTTCCAAATGCACCTGTTTCTCTTTTTGAGCCTTTTTTCCCATTTTACTTCTTTCTTTCTTAACTTGTAGAGGGCTCAAAGCATGAATTAGTTATCATCTCTTGCATCTTTATTTATCAAATGGAGGCACAGCTCTTCCCAAGTGCAGTGGTTTGTAAACAGTGCCAATTAGACTTGTTCTGCTCCAAGCTGGGACAGAGCAGAGGCAGAGGGATGTGCTGCCTTACAAATGGGACCTAGTGAGTTATGCACGCCAAGTCTCTATCAAAGCCTTATCAAACAAAGTCAGTGAGGGGAAAAAAGCAGAGAGCTAATTATCAGGCAGCACTAGTAAATAAATTTTAAAAAAGTGTTTAAAATCCAGATAATTAAGCCTTGGTCTAGGAACAGGGGGATTCCTGCCTGCACGTTCAGGTCTTTTTAAACCTGAAATTGAAGGCAAAAAGTAGTGTTGTGTAAGTTATTTTTATTATTTTGCCCTCTAGTGAAGAAGAAGAAATCACAGCAAAATTGCTTGATTGTTTCATAAGAGAAAATCAAACAGATAACAAAGGGCAGCCTGCCATGTTGATTGTCTGACAACTTTTTAATGAGAGGCTCTGGTGAACATGTTGGGAGAATTAAACAAAATGTTTTCTTCTGTGTGATGTTCCAGAGCCATCTGGATGCGATCCTGTGCCATGCATTCCAAGGTGACCCTGATTGAGCAGAGAGGTTGGATCAGAGGGGCCACTGTGCTCCCTTCAAACCTGACCCATCCTGTGGTTCTGTGCAGGTCTTTGATCTGAGAAAGCATCAGCTTTAAGCTGAGAACAGGTTTAAAATAATCAGGAGGAAATTTGAGGGTGGTGAGGTCCTGGCATGGATTGCCCAGAGGAGCTGTGGATGCCCCATCCCTGGAAATGTTCAAGGCCAGGCTGGATGGGGCTTGGGGCAACCTGGTCTAGTGGAAGGATCCTTGACCATGATGAGGCTGGAACAAAATGATATTTAAGAATGATTTTCCAAACCAAACCATTTCATGTTTCTATGATTTCTAATGCAAAGGACTTTAGAAAACCCCAGTTTGCATATCAAGGTAAATATGTTCCTGAATCACTCAAATATGTTTAAATATTCCCAAGAATGACGAGCTGTGAGAAGCGATATGTGAATGTTGATATTTGCATTCCACCCTTTCTCTCTGGAGGGTCATGGGAGGCCATGGAGGAACTCCACCTGCTCATGGGGGACTGGAAAAGTCCAGAAAACAGAGATTGAACAATCCTTGCAGGGGAAATTATTTATTTTCAATTTATCAATGCTATCAATTTCCTTAGTCTGGATCTGCAAGAATACATCAGACCTCTGCATCCACCACAGCCCAACTAAACACACATGGTAAGGCTGTTGTGGTCATGATAATAACAGCTGTGCCACAAATCTGATGTATTTTGGTAGCAATAGTCAATTTTCTCATGGATTTCAGATTTCTTGTCCAGGAGATTGTGCTACTATCATGGAATGACACTGAGGTGTGGCCAGAGAAGGGAGCAGAGTTGGGGAAGGGGCTGGAGGATGAGTTTGGTGAGGAGAAGCTGAAGGAGCTGGGAGGGCTCAGCCTGGAGGAAAGGAGGCTTAGGGGGGACCTTATCGCTCTCTTCAATTCCCTGACAGGAGTCTGTGGCCAGGCCCAGAAAACAAAAGGTAGGACAAAAGGAAACTATCACTTTCTGAGATTTCTTTTCTCCTTTCTTTTTTTTCATTCTCAGATCAGAAAGTAAAAGGACGAGCTTAGCTCTGATCCCTGTCTTTATTTTGTCAAGTCAAAACCCTGAAAATATCCTGAGATCTGCAGAACTAAATAGTGTTAAATACAAAACAGCCTACTGCTGCCAAGACAACTTTGACTACAGATAAAAGTTCTTTAACTGAAAAGACAAATATAGACTAAGGCAGGTAGAGTTCAATGGAAAGAGAATGAAACTCTAAAACATTACAAGGAGTGGTTCCAAAAGATTTCCTTTTTTTGTCTGAGTTCAATTTATTCCACACTCCTGGATTTGGCTTTGCCCCAAATCAAGTCTGTGGTTGTGTCTATCTGAAATTGTGTCCTCTGTGAAATTCACACTCCCTGACCAAGATCAAAACCACAAGCCTCGTATCCAGATTTCCAACAATGAAACAATTATTTATGGCACAAGAATTTCTGGTATTAATAACCTGAATATTTCTCCTCTGTTTTTCTCCTCCCTTTCTATCCCATCTCCAATTCCAGATGCTGCTGATTCTCCATTTCAATCTTTTTAAGGCCCTGTTGCTGTACTTTAAACTGATAAACCACAAAGTTTTAAGGAGGAAAAGAGAAAGTGAAGGGGTGGGGGGAAGAAACAAAGAGAACTTCCAGATTTCCTGCTAAACATAAATTCTGTGGCATTATATTTAAATCATATTTTTTGTCTTTTGTATGACATTGTCAACTGTATGACAATGACAGCCATGTTAAAGGAGGGAAGAAAAAGGATAATTTGTACTTTCACTGTCCAGGCTTTAGTTCATGAAGGGGAGGTAGAAAGCAGGAATTTAGTTGTTCATCAAATCAAAGTTTTCCTTAAATTTCCCCAAAATAAAATATACAGCAGAAATTTTAATTTGCAGCCCTGCTGCAGAGCACATACTAAGCTTTCATGACACAAAGCCCTGTACACAATTCATTCACTGGTCAAGAGGAAAAAGCAAACACAAAGAATGCAGCAAAAGTTACTTGCCTGATTGTTTTTCACCTCAGTACAGACAGAAAAGGAGAATTTTCTGCTTACACATTGTACCTAGGCTGCTTCTAGCACTGCTTCAAGTGGTTTGAGTCTGGTCTTAACTGCTGCTCCTAAATTCCTGGAGGGTGAGATCTCATATGTCAGGTTAAGGTTTAAGCAGTCTGGAAACCAAGTGTTAAGCACTTTTTAAAGTTCAAGAATGGGTTGAGTACCTGTGTAGTCATAATCCCAGAGAAAATCCTTCTGCTGGAAATGATCTCTATCACTGCTCCAGCTAAAGCACAAAGGTTTTGTCACAGCAAACTCTTATCAGCTTGGAGGGGAACTCAGCTCCTGTTCTTTGTGTACACTCAGCATCTTTCCAGAGGGATTCACTGTTAAAAAAATAATCACCACTGAGGTGGAGTCCTTTACAGTCCATGATAACACATTATATATGAGATGCAACCACTGGTTAGGTGCAGGCATCTAAATCTCTGTTTCAAAGAGTAAATAACAATTCAGTGCTACATGGAACAAAAGAGCTATGTGTGGGAAAACAATATTCAAAGAGCCAGCATAAAAATAATGAAGCCAGGGAAAATGAAATTAGAAGATGAAGCAAAACCAGAGGGAAATATAGCAAGGAACTATAAAAGGGATGGGAGATTGCAGATAAAATAATATAGACAGCAGTTTAAAAATAGTTTAAAGCTCCTAGAAAGTTGTGAGAGAAAAACATAATGACGCTAGAAAGAAATGAGAAGTGATAGCACGACGTAGGAACTGTGGGCATAAAATTAATGTATTAAAAGTAATGATATGCTTACACTCTGCAGAGAAAGAGGGCCCATTTCACAAGTGATAACACAGAGAATCTTCCCCAGCTCTGTCAAGGTCATGGACCAAAAAATGCGTTCTACATGTAATTGTAAGTGGGATAATGAAGGGGCAAGGCATGATTTAAAACTCCTCCTTCCACCCTCTGTGAAGAGCACGTTGTCTATCCCTCTGCCCAGCAGAACTGTCAGTGGTTAATAATGATTGATTTGGTGGAAATAAAAGGAAAGCACAAATCTGAGCAAACGAGTGGATGCAGAGCTCATGTGGAATGAGGAATTCCTGGCAGGTACCCTGAAACAACCAGCTGTGCATGGACATGGCAATGGTCACTGGGATAATTATCATGCACTTTGCTCTTGGCATTATTGTCATTATTTCTTCCACTGGACAAATTGTAAAAGTCAGACCAGCCTTGTTGCTGTGACACTGTTTGTGCCATGGCAGTTCTCCAGGTAGTGCTGAGTAACACATGAGTAGCAGAGGTGAAGAATTGAAAACTCACATCTGCGCTTTGCTTTCCCTCTTTGCTATCTCCCTCCTAGCAGATGTTCCTTTCTGTGTCCCATGTCTGCATGTTTATCCAAGAGAGCTCAGATGGCTCCCACTGGATTTGCTCCTTGCAGAGTTGAGGAATGCTCCTTCCAGCTGGATGGAAAGTGCTTTGGCAAGAGGCTTCTCCTCCAGAGACGAATCTGGAAATGTTTTCTGTCCACTTAGTACTTATGAAGACGTAAGTAGTAAATACTAAGTCTTTAGTGCTTAAAAGTGTAAGACTCATCACTGAGTATCTCTGGAAGGCAGGAATTCAAGTGCTGAATTCAAATTTCAAGAGACCCTGAGCCTCTTCTGCATGTTGTAAATAGATTTTCATGGACCTTTTTGAGCACAGGCAAAACTTATGTGGTGACGACCATAATAGACGTCTTGACATTTCTTGCAATTTTAAAAAGCTCCAATCAGAGTGGGATGGTAAAATATCATAAATTGATTTTGTAAGATATTTGACATGCAGCACAGGGCTGCTGCTGTAAATGGCATGGAGGAAATCTGTGAAGATGACTGTGTCAATCAACAGTTTTCCATTAAGAATGTTGCAGTCAAACAACGATAAGGACTAGGGAATATATAACTTATGTCATGGATTAATGATAGACTTTCTTGTCATAAACAACCACCTAAATAAAGTTTATCATCAGAGTCATCCAAGTTCATTATCTCGTTACATACCATCGGCAATCAACAACCAAAAATGAGTGAGAACTGGCTAGAGAAGAGGAGCATGTGGGAAATCTAATCTGATTAAAAATGACAAGTCAGACTGATAAGAATGAATCAGAATCTTGTCAAACAAGTAAAAGTCAGATTTAACATACTAAAATTAATCTTTACAGTGGTAGTTCTTGTGACCACGACTCATATTGCTTTCAACATTGTCTGTGTCTTCTTTGCATTCGTCATTTCGACAATGGTTTAAATTAGATTAAACATGAACTAATGTACAAGAAGTTCAGGAAGTCATTAGCTATGAAGTGTTTCTGGTGTACAGGAATAATTTAAAGAGCAGCAGTGCCAACATAATTAACAAAGTAATGCCATAATGCCATTTAGTACTTTCTTCAAGTGAGAATTTTATACTGCTGCATTTCAGTGTAGAAAAAACTAATTTATGGTGTGTCTGCAACAAGCAACAATAAAGTCTTGTTTGTTTACAAATAAATCTTCCAAGGAAATGAAATGCTTGGGAAATTACAGGTAATGCACTTCTATTTTTGACTGAACAATGAGGGCTGTGATTTTGAGATTTCCACAGCCGTACAGAAAATAACACTTATAGTGGAGTAAGAGTTAATCAGCTACAACAAAAAACTGAGGCATCAACTCTGCTGCAAGACTTGGGACAACAGGAGATTGTTAGAAAATACTGAATGGCCAATGTTTTGTAGGAGTTGGAGGTCCGCATCAGGGTTCAGGAGATAATGCTGGAAATGTAAAGCATGATTGAATGCACTTCTGGGAAAATGTGTATTTATCACCTAGACACACACACATCTCACTTGGCAAAAATCCTTCCTAAATGAGAGGATAGCAAAACTTTCCAAATACAGAGCAGCAGAGGGAACCTGCTGTCATTTCCCTTCCCCTTCCCCTTCCCCTTCCCCTTCCCCTTCCCCTTCCCCTTCCCCTTCCCCTTCCCCTTCCCTCTCTTTTTCATGCTCATAATTCCTGTAAATTTGGATTATTAATCCACAGGATGTCTGGACCTTCCCCTTCCCCTTCCCTCTCTTTTTCATGCTCATAATTCCTGTAAATTTGGATTATTAATCCACAGGATGTCTGGAGCTACCATTAGTTTTAAAAGGAATGTAGGTTTTCTAGATCACTTGAATATTTTTGTTGCAACAGTTTAATCACAACATTCAAAGGCTATCTCACCCTTACTAAAGCAATGCTTAAAATAAAGTTGTTGTGGTTTTTTTAAAAATTAAAACCTGAAGGGAGACATCTGCTTCCAGTTGGTGCAGACCTGCTAAAACTGTAAAGTGAACAGTGGATTTTTACTGGAATTTGGGTTGGCTTGACCAAGAGATATCTCTGGCCTCTGTCATCACAGCATCCCATCTCCAAAACTTTTTTTTTTGTGTCTTTAATCTCACAGCAGCCATATGAAGACAAACATTTATATCCCTATTTGATCCTTAAAATATCACTTTCATGCATATGAGGGCAACACAGAAACTAATGAGGATACCTGAATAACAGGCACGGAATTGTTAAGGCTGGAAAAGATCTCTAAGATCTTCAGGTTCAATGATTAACCAGCACCACCACGTTTGCCACCAAAGCAGGTCCCCAGGTGCCACATGCACAGACATTCTGAACTCTTCCATGGATGGTGACTCCATCACTTCCCTGGGCACCAATGCCGAAAAGTGAAAGCTTGAACTCTCCTGAATGACTTGCAAAAGGGCAGGGAATTTTGGGGTGCAGGAAATCCCATTCTCTGGGGCATCTATGTGTCATTTTAACTACTGAACCAGCCTTCCTACAGCCCTCAGAAGGATGTTGAATTAGCACATGGAATAATTCAATAAAGTAATTGCTTCTTTCCAAGGAGACTGAATTCCCCCTTGCAGCAAGTCAGCATTCACTCAGCATCACCTCTTTCCTTTTCTCCTGGGGCTCAAATTATTGTGCTATTCCTATAAAAGCTTTCTTACCATAGAAGCACAGTCCTTTCAGTTATATCAATTACTTACAACTCTTAATTACTGTTATTACAACCTTTATTTCTTGTTATAGCACCACAGGTATACACAGCACACACCAAAATTTGGTTTTAAGCCTTTTCTGAGTTGGTGATGTAAAGCACTATGTTGTCTTCTCGGATGTTGGTCAGGTTAATTCTTGTTTTTCCTCACTATGTTGCTGCAAAACCTGGCTCTGCCTCTCTCCTTAGGAACGTTGCCATGAAGCAAGAGAATTAAGGACTCCTTAGGAATTAAGAATAGACTTTAGCATACACCTGGAATCAATAGCACTCTCTAAGTTCACCCTAGGAAATAATTTCATGCTCTGCACTCATTACAGCTGCGGAAACTGTGCACTGAGTATTGCTTTAAGCCCATCTGTAATCCTCAGAGGGCAAAGCTCACAAGTCTCTGATTGAGCCAGATCTGTGAGCAGTGGTGGTTGGAGAAATCAGGGTTCAGATGGGGTGTGCCTCAAATGGACCAGCTCATGGAGCTGTTTCTGCTTGCAGTGGATAAATTCTGCCTTTTTCAGAAGATACCTGGGGAAATTTAGCAGTTCCTGCAAAAGGAGCTCATGAAACATCCCTGCTCCAACCTGTTACTTGCAGTTAGCTCATCTCATGGCCTTGGAGGCACCTTATTGCTTGCAGACTCCACTTCTTAATTTATCTTCAATACTTCCTAAATCAATACTAATGAGCTAAAGAAGTTGTCAGGGAAAGAAACAAGCAAACTCCTGTCTCTGCACCAGTGCCAAGATAAAATGGTGATGTGGATGTTAAGAAAAACAGATCTAGGTAGATATATAGAGGGAATTAAATACGTAATTTAAGAGGAAACACTCTTGGAGGAAAAGAAAAGATCATTGAGAGCTACTGCTCATTATTTCTAGTTCATTAAAAAGTAATTGCTACATTTTACTCTTATGGCTGAAGATTTTAAAGCATTTTAAAAGCATTAGTAAACCAACTTTTCCAGCATTCCAAGCAGAAAGTTGAGGCTTACTATGTGCACTGTGTGCATGGAGAAACTTAACCATCATTAGTATTTAAGATAATTCTCTAGGTCCTGGGAACCCAAAACATCTTTTAGCTCTTGTTTTACTTCCCTAGAAGTAGAATTTTTATGTAGGAAAATTCTTTGTCATTTTCCTTTTTCCTGGAAAATTTTGGCTTAGACAAATAATCCAGAGCCGTCAGCAACTCCTGCCAGAAACTGCAGAATAATTAAATAACTGTTCCCTTGCCCATTTTCACACTTTGACAACAAGACACCGAAAACTTACAGAAATTCAGATTGACATGTGTCAGTATTTTATTGAGAAATTGTTGTCAAAGTTGAAACATAAAATACTCAATTACTCCTGTGGAGGTCCTAGGTCAGCCTTGGCACAGGCTGTGCACAAGCAGCAGCAGCAAGACCCTGAGCCATGGTTGCACTGCAGAGACCAGAAACTTTTTTACTCTTGTAATACTGTACTTTAAAACACAAAACCAAACTTCCACATGCTGAAGCAAAGATAATCTGAAAAACAATTATTTTTTACTTCTATCCCCCATCTAAGAACAGCGGAGGAGAAATTTAGTTCATCTTCAGCATCCCTTTAGGTATTAAAATAGAAAATAAATAAATAAGATACTCTGAGGTATCTTATTTATCTATGAGGGTATCCTGAGCAAATTTGTTTTTCTTTTTGTTTTTTATATGATAGCTATTATTAACCAAACAAATCTGTGACTGGGGAAGATACTACCTATGAATAATGAAAAGTTTCCTTTTGTATTCAATTTCTAGATGTCTTGTGATTAAATGGATGTTGTTCATGAAATAATAATAAAAAAAATGCTGACACTGTAAATCAGCCAGAACCAATCTTCTACTTTCCCAGGCATTACTGTAAGAAAATTAATTCTCTGCACCCAGGAACAAGCCCTGTATCTCAAAGTAAATTGATTATCTCTGTTTCAGCTTCTGTGTAATTAGGAATAATGGTTCCCATTCTTTTGGGTGAGTGGCAGAAGCAGGACTGATGAGTTTGCAATGTCTGTTGGTGAGATACTGTTGAGGCCTCGTTGCCTCATTGCCTCGTGCTTCTTTGTCATGTAAAATCTTATAAAGTAAAGCTGCATCTCTGGGATTTTTTGAAAGTGTTTGACCTTCATCAGCCTCTGTAATTTCCTTGGCTGTGACGTGCACTGGGAGGACACGGACCTGTTGGATGGAGCACCTCTCCTCTGAGGAAAGGCTGAGAGAATTGGGATTGCTCAGCCTGGAAAAGACAGGCTTTGTGGTAACCTCATTGTGGCCTTTAAGTACCTGGAGGGAGCCTACAAGAAAGATAAAGAGAGACTATTTAAGGAGCCTGGAGTTACAGGACAAGGGGAAATGGCTTCAAACTGAAAGAGGGTAGGTTTAGAATAGATATTAGGAAGTAATTCATTACTGTGAGGGTGGTGAAGCCCTGGCACAAATTTCCCAGAGAAGTTGTGGATGACCAGTCCCTGGAAGTCTTCAAACCCAGATTGGAAAGGGCTTGGAGCGACCTGGGATAGTGGAAGGTGTTCCTGCCTGTGGATTGAAACTGGATGGTATTTATTGGCAACCCAAACCAATCTGTGATTCTGTGATTCTATGTCATGGAAGAAACTTTCTGTCTTGGCCATCAAGACATGGTTGGAAGGCGTGATCCCAGAGAAACAGCACAGGGATTCTTCCTCCTTCCCACTCTGTGCCATGATCCCATGCAGAGATCCCATGGATGGGGAAATTCAAGCCCCTGATGACCTGAAACCTTCTCCCCACGTTCATGGGCACCTTGCTGAAAATGCACCCATTCTGGCTGATCTAAGATGGAAAATAAGTGCTAGGTTCTTTCTTTGGCAGTCTCAGAAATTTATGCTGGTTTCTGGCCCTTGGATGCCTGAATATGAGACAGATTCTGAGGGATCACATTTACCCCAATCTTCTTTCCAGGCTTTATCTCCACCTCAATGTTCACACTTGATATCATGTGGAACACTGACCAACAAACTGAGCTGACTCTTCAGGTGAAGTTTCACAAGCACATACTCGCTTCATCCTTTCCATCTACATATTTAGGAGAAGTAATTAAATTTTTCCCACCATAATTATTGTTTTCCAAACCCGGGCAGTTTTCCCTCTCTACATCTGTTTTTGAGCAAACAGAAACAAAAGGCTTTCATCATTCTAGAAATGAAAGAGTAGCATCTGAAGAACACAGAGTAACAAAATCTATGGGAAACCCATGAATTCCAGACAATATTGAGACTGTAAATCTTCACTAAACCACTCACTTAGCTAGTAAATTCCAACATGAGCATGGGGAGTTTGGACTGGGTCTTTCCATTTTAGTTTCTTTGTAAGTACATTTATGGGATTTCTTAAACCCACAGAGGCATCCTATGTAGTAGTGGAATTGCTATATCACTTCCTATGCTGTTTGCAGTTTTTCAGCCCATTTTGTTTTGAGGATCCCTGAACATTTTCCACTAGAGGTGTGCCTCTAAAGATGTCTTAAATATAGATCATGGCATGGCAAAATAGAAAGTGAAGCTCAAAATCTCCTGCATTTTTTAATGTTATTCCCAGTATTCATCTTTGGACATGGACTCTTAGAATCCATGAGCCAAAATTTGTAAAAAGTGCTTGAAAACCATGGCTACAACAGCTTGATAATCATGGTTTTACTCTTGTTTTATAAGAGATTTTTTAAAAAAAATATTATTTGCAAGCTTCTACTAAAGGTTAGCTATTGTAGTATCAAAAAAAAAAAAGAAAATTTAAATATAACCTGAGGGGTAAACCCACTGCTGTTTAGAACTTTCTTTTAAGAGGCAGGAGAGGAAATGGTGCTGATCCCTTCATTGAGAGCATGTGAGGGAATGGCTAAAAGTTGTGCCAGAGGAAGTTCAGATTGAATATTAGGATAAAGGTCTTCACTGAGAGCTTGGTCAAGCCCTAGAATGCACTCCACAGGAATATGGTCATGACTTCCAGCCTGTCAGTGTTCAAGAAGTGCTTGGGCAACAGTCTTAGATACAGCATTTAACTTTCCAGTTGTGTGGTTCCAGGAGTTGGACTCACTGATCTTCCTGAATCCCTTCCAATTGAGGATTTTCTATGAAAAATTGTATGAGATTTTTACCCTAAGTGACTACATCTATTTCTGTTGTGAAACTAAAATTCTGTTATGTCCTTTTAAACCTTTGGCATTTTGCCACTTATCAGTGACTTATCAGGACTGAGCTCTCCTGCAAATCAGCAATCAGCAACTCTGCACAACAATTCCTTCCCAAAGCCCTCTCCTCACTGATAAAACTGCTTTAGGATGGCAGCTGTAATTATGCTCAATGCTGAAGTCCAAACAAGCAAAGCCAGCAGCAGGTTAAGAGATGAGAGAGCCGCTTTTTAGATACATCTGAGATGTTATTTGTCTCACACTCCATCTGAAATCAAATCAGCCCTGTCTCTGACCTGAGCATCTCCACCTGGGGATTTAGTACACAAAGAGATGAAAAGCAGAGAGCTTGGGTTCAGAAAATGAGACTGGAATCAGACCTGGTATATGTGTAATATATATATTGGTAATACAACCAGTTGCTGTACACAGCACACCTCAAAACACATCAAACGAGGCCAAAATCCAGTAATGCCACCAGATTGCTGGGAATCAAACACTTCTGAAAAACGCCACATTTGGGATGTGACTCTCACTTGTAGTCCAGGCAGCAAAGATATTCAGTAGTGGAATGAAACAAAATTTTTGTTTTACTGCTTTGGGTTGAAAAAGTTTTCCCTGGGGATTTCTTAGGCTGTGATGAACAAAAGCCCATTAGGTTTCTCCTGGTGTCTGGGAGAGATTGACTGATGCCGTGCAGTGTAATGGAAAGCTGGCTAATCAATACTGGGCTATTTTTCAGTTTAACTATATTAATTGTGCATACTGTGTTCATTTGTGTCTGGAAGAGAAATAAACAGGTGTGAACATCGATTCCTGCTAAATAAAAACATTATGAAAGAACATTATTTAGGCATGTCTCAGCTCCTCACCGTTGTTCTAGAGGCAGAATTATGTAGAGGCCTCTTCTGCTCATTACCCATGAAAATGAAGACTCAGTAACCATGACATCCATCATGTTCTAACACCATGGCAGTGTTTCCATGTATCCATGGTGTCTGAGTGATTGAGACAGGTAGCAGGGTGGAAAATTGGGCCATCCCTCAGTGGGCAGCCATTGGATCTTGGCTGTAGAGACAGAGAAACTGTTCCCCCCTTCTAATCCATGGAAAATGAGCCCAGCAGCTTAAAAGTGATGATCTCTTTCTCTCCAGAGAGCAGAGTGATAGAGTGGAGAGAGCTGCACCTGCTCAGAGATTCCTTCCAGCCCTTTCTTAGTGCTTTTTGAGAAATGTGCTGAAAGTCTTTATTTGCAAAGATCTCCCTCCTATCCCGCTGCCCAAACCCATTTTATCCAAGCCTGAGACCAAAGCTGGTGCCACAACTCATCCGCCTGCCTCGAGTTACAGCCAGAGAAAACTCTTGAAAACAAGTCTTTGACCAGTGAGGTTTGGCAGGTCAAATTTCATGCTTTCCATGAGGGATTTGTGTACCTGAACCCCACATCAACCACTGACATAAGACGAGCTTTTGCATCACTATAACTTCTGACAGTTGCTCCATCACGAGGTATCTCCAGCCTGCTGCCACCTCCCTGTGCACCAGATGGGTCCTGGTCATTATCCCCAGTCTGGCACTGCCTCTCTATCAGTCAAAGATACACAACAGATCCATTACATCATGGCTTTTAGCATGTGAACTAATTAGGTGTCTTGAAAATACCATCTAAGCTTCTTCATATTTCTACCTTGCTGCCTTGGGGGTGTAGTGTATGTCCAAATCCATTTATGTAAGGAGGATTCATAATGTCTGAGGAAACAAGCTTGATAATAAATAATAGTAATAATGGTAAATTACAAACTTATAAAAAAAAGTGAATACTAAAGAATGTCTGATAAGGCAGATATTTATCTAATGTGCATTGCCTTTATGATCTTGACTTTAGTTGAGGTGCTGGGAATTCAGCCCACAGATTGTATAAAGCCACAGATTGCACAGAAATGCAAGGTAACATGATAACCTGGCAATAAAAAAGCAGAGATGCAAGACAAGGAAGTACCTTCTGCAAAACAGGACCCTGCTGCCTTCAAAAGCTGTGGTAGGATCCTTGACCTTGTGGTACATCAAAGCTGCTTCAAACACTTACTCCCTCATATGTTTTCTTGCATGAATAAAAATAAAACAAAATCACTTTGTGGTTCTGTTGGCCTTATGCAAACATCCTGTGGGGAAGAGGAAACATGGTAGATATGAATAAGGTAGAATAAGAAATGCTCATGGTCTCAACATGCCAGTGACCAAGACAGAGAAGGCAAAGGGATAAAGAGGCAGACCAGGACATGAGCAGGGTGAGGCACAGGGTGGCTGAACTGCCTTGTTTCCAACAGGTAGCCCATGATGTTGAACTGCAGCTGAGTGTTTTATGTGCCCGAGCCTTGGCTGTGGCTGTGGCATTGCAGCAGGACCTAGAGGAAGCCACAGATTCCACTGGAGCCATCAGAGACCCAAAACAATGCTCTGGGAGTGAGTTTTCCTGCAGGCTTCTCACAAACAGTTTTCAGGCTCCCTTCAGACACTGAGCAACTTCTAGAGTAAGGGAAATCCTGAAATTTTCCCATACATTAGCATAATTCCCATACATTCTGCCAGCTTTCCCTGCTGTGACATTAACACAAGGAGTCACATCCTGTACTACTCACATAAACTTATATAAACTATAAGTATGAACTACCTTTCATAAACTTATAATTTATGCAACACCTGGCTGTAGTTATAGTCAGCGTTGCTGTAGGACCCCAGGATGTTTCAGGTGGGTTGGGAAAATTCAGTATTTTGCTGTCCCTGCCAGCAATTCTAAGTCCTGTTATTCAAAGTCTCTTGAGACTGACAGTATTCAGACCAACAGAAGGACTAATTAGTCTGAGGTAGCTTGGGAGTCTTTCTGCTGAATTCAGAAGGCTTTGGGATCAATCAGCTTGGCTTTGTGCTGCCAGGAATAAGACACACTTGCCCTGGGCTGCTGTGACAGACTAGTTCAGCTCCATGTATGAGTCATGGCATTAAATTTCCTCTTTTTTTATGACATACAGGTTCATTTGACAGCCATTTCTCATTGTTTTTCTGCTAAAAATTCTTTGGCAGGAGATTTTGAAAAGACAGGTGTCCAAAATACATATTTTAATATCAAGCTCATTGAAATCTTCATATTAGTAACTGGCTACCACTTGAAAAATTATACTCCCATTTCCTGGGTCCTCTCTAGCTGTATAGTCATGACCAGCACTCTTCTCCTTCCCCCTCAGAGGGCAGTTTCAAGTACATTCATTAATTAATTTTCTGGTTTTCCCAGGAGAGAAAGGAGTCATAGATTATTATAATTAACATTCCTAAATTTAAAATTTGTAAACCAAGGCATAGCAACATCAATTGAGCTGCTTAGCAAGGGCAAGATTAAATGACAGCTAGGACACCATTCCTTAAAAAAATAGAAAGAGGTAAAATCAATGATTGCAGGTAAAAATCTGTAATTCAAACACTTCAGACCCTGTACACGATGAGATGGGAGCCCACTCAACAAATTATTTACAAAATCCTTTTAGTTGTTTATTCCTAGAAGGAAATTATGACAAGTCAATTGTCCCAGGCGTGAAATCAGTCTGTAGAGAAACTGTGAACAAAATTTAAAAGGGGAGGTCATGGTAACTTATGAAGAAAATGGGAGAAGTCAGGATCAATCCCAGGGATTTCTAACCTTTCCCTGAGCATAAAGGATTGCCTGAGGCATGCAACCTTTCCTTTTAAAATTAAGATAATAATAATCTATAGTAGTGACTAAATTGCTGTTTCTTCACTGGTCTCATCCTCAAGAGCAGCACTGCCTTGGGAGTGCTGGAGCCCAGGAAAAGAGTAACTCTCTAAAAGTGATGTTTCTTTTAATCACATTGACTGAGTCTAAATTCTCATGATGGCATGTCCAGAGAGCCTTTTCTCTTGGTCTCCAGGTCAGCTCATCTCTTACCCAGGTGTGAGGGCTTCTAGACCACCTAAAGGAAGGTTTAGGTGAGATGGGACTGGTTGGCCCTGTTTCTAAACCCCATAGAACTGGGCTACATCCAAAACCCAGACTCAGGAGCTTGGGAGCACTACTAACCCAGTTCTGATGTTGATCAGTGCATTGCTTTGAAGAGTTATATTTAAAGCCTGAGGTGCTCTGAGAAACTCAGCCAGCTTATTGCTAGTCAGCCTTTGCTTCCTCCTTTCCTTTTGATTTTTTGCTGAAAGATGCAGACAAGTGAGAGGAATTCTTTCTAAAGGACAGCCATCAATGAGCAAGAAACCAACAGAGCATGAACATGCAGAAAGAGAGACATCAAAATACAGTGAGATCAAAGAAAAGAGAAGTGTGGGGCACATCACCTTTATTATGAGTGTTAATCCAGCAAACCCTCCTTTTTCAACACTGTTATTGTCTGTTTGAGAGGTGTAGGCTTAGGGCAAGTTACATTTTTGTAGGTACCAGCCTTGTCACAAGGTGTATTTTCATGGTTGACTGAGAAAGGGGAAAGAGGTTTTCCCAGTTTTGCTCTCCAGACACGTTTGGACAATTCAGTGTGAACTATTTCACAGAGTTTATTTGCATAGCTGTTACTGCAGCTCCTTTTATTTTAATGCCACAGTCTCCATCGCTGAAGGGTCTGATCCCACATAATCAAAGATTATCTAAGCACATGATATGATATAATTTATATTTTATAGAAACAGAGCAATTGCCAAAGATAAAGCATAGATAAATCACCGATAGACAAAAATGGAAGTGGAAAACTTGAGCTCTTGCACATTTTGAAAGACAACCTCTGTTTCCACTAAAAGAGAAGCTCGAACCTGAAAGTTGCTGAAAGTTACTCAGGGATGTCCTGTAGAGTCATTGAATGTCTTGAGTTGGAAGAGACATTAAAGATCATCCAGGTCAAACCCCCTGCCCTGGGCAGGGACATTTTGTGCTAGACCAGTTTCTCCAAGCCTCATCTACCTTTGGTTTTGAGCACTTCTGGGGATAGAGAGCACACAACCTCCTTGTATAACCCATTCCAGTGCCTCACCACCCTCACAGTAAAGAATTTCTCTCCATAACTAATCTTAATCTTCTCTCTTTTAATCTGAAAACCTTCTTTATCCCAGAAATCTATTTAGGATTGTTAATAACCATTTCCCCTTTGACATGCAGGCTATGGTGCTTAGTTTCAAACTTGACTCTTGTCTTTTGGATAACTAACATTAATTAAATCAATTATACCTCTGTGTGGGCTGGGATTCAGTTCCAACTTTTGTCATGTGTTCTATCATGTCCCAAAAAAACCTACCTCTCTCAGGCCCTCTGCTTTAGGACAGGGATATTTTGTGTTGTCTGTTTACTGGGGCAATGATTATTTCCTTTTTGGCCTTTCAAAAACAACTTTTTTGACTGGAAATCCTGTGTCACATGTGGGTTATAGGTGGGCACATTAACATTAACCAATTAAAAGATTAACAAATGTCCTTAAAACACTGTAACCAGAGGGATTCCATTTCCCTCTCCAGCCTCCCATTTCCAACCACTGCCTTAAAAACCTTCTTGGCATCTTTTCCTTTTGTCATTTCCATTTTTACAGAAAATTCTGAAGGGGAGAGAAAATACGGCACTTGTAGGCTAAAATAAATTAGTTTAGAAAGTGTTTGTTTTAGGTTTCTTAACGTTCATTCCCACAATGTAAAGATTTATGATTTGAATAAAATGAAATAAAATTTAAAAAAAAAAAGAAAACAAAAGAAAAACCCTGAAGTTGCACTTTTTTGGATTTGCATATTGTTTTTTCGAAGGAAGATTCACACTAGGCAACAAAGACTGAATAAATCATTAGGTAGAGACAGAGGAAGGCTTTAAAAGAAATGATTTGCAACAGATCTACTGTAAAACATTACCCACGGCAAATGTTGGATCAGCATTATACATAGTGCTGCCACTTAGGAGTTTTATGGGCTTCTTGGGAGGTTACTTGTGAAGAGAACTGTGGTGTCTCCAACACAGGGCTGTGAACCAGGAGATCTGGGCTCTATTTTCAGCAAAGTCAATGCTCTCACAATGTCAACTAAATAAATTACTCCATTTCTCTCTTTGCCCTTGCAAAACTAAAGGTGAACTATTCATACACATGAACTCGGGGTCTTATTTAGGAATATGCTACAAGATCTTCAGGTGGTACAAAAATGGAAAATGCAGTTTCTATTATGGATTTTGGATTATTTCTGAGACAGAAAAAATTGGAAATAATTTAGGATTGTGTGTGTTACATGGCAAGACTAGTCCAGTTTTAGTGGGCAAAAAATTACATTTTTTTTGTAGTGGTACAGTCTATCAGAGTGTATAAAAGTCCGTGGTTTGGTTTATAAGCAGATTATATGGATAACATTCTTTGGGTATTGCTTGGATTTTTTTTCTCTAAAGCTCTGTGGAAACCAACAGCAAGAAACTTACTCCAGACTGATATTTTTATTCCCCTTTCCATTTGTTTTTATTTTCAATAAGAGCTTTAAGAAAAAAAATAAATTAAAATCTGAGGTAATTTTAACTCTTGACTGCCCATAATTTCTCATCCACCTAGACTGCAGTGATGAAGGAGCCTGCAACGTACATATACTGAAGCTCTGAGGGAGTTCCTTCAGCAAGTCTAAGTAAATTGGACATTGTTTTTATAAGATTGGTTTTATTTTGGTAACAGTCATCTCTGACAGGTCTGTAGCAGCACTAAAAGAGATTGGAATCCCTTTTCACCTTGGGAACACATTATTATTTGAAACCTTTCATCACTTAGGTATGTGAATTAGGTGAGATATTTCCCTAGCTTAAAAAACCGAGCTTAGCTTAGAAGTCTGCCTCTGCCACTGGCCAGGAACCATTATTAGATTATTTTCTTAATTGCAGGATTTTTAAACAGGCAATTTTATTTTTTACAAATGTGAGGCTGTTTTGCTCCTTAATTAACATTTGACTTTATTGTCCGTAGCTCTTAGTAAAAGATTATAGAATCAAAGAATGTCCAAGCCAATGCTTGCCTGCTTTGTACATTTAATAGTTTATACATTTTATGTGTTATGTTTTCTTAACTCTGGTGAGTCATGGGTAGAGGATAGACCCCAAAACGCTTTCTGCTGTTACACAGATCAAAAAGACATTCTCCCAGAAGGGTTTATTGCCTTTATCTCATCAACCTGTAGACACTGACACTGGAAGGGACTCGAAAATTCCCTCCTTGCTGTCAAACAGTTGGAGGTCAAACACAAGCCTATCACTTCTGGCCTTTTCATAATAAAAAATGTCTCAGTGTTATAATAGCTAGCATGTTTAAATACATATATGTTTATTAGCTAAAATGTTTAAATACAAATGAGATAGGCAAGACTTCAGATGGTTGCTCTTCAACACTATTAAGTCAGGAGAGGCTTCTCTAGGATGGGGCATTTGAAAATTTCCTTCGTGTCAGCTGCAGAGCTGAGAGCCGTCACCATGATCCACAAGTCTCTTGTAGCTCCATATGTCCAAGTGCTAAAGCATGCCTGTGCCCTTATGTTTTTATGTAGGTCAAATCTTTGCCTTGCCATCATTGGCAACAGCTCTTTAAGCCAAAGAGAAATGGCCTCTTTGTGATCAGTGTTATTACAATGAATTTCAGGAGAAATTATAATAATGGAGCACTTAAAAGTAAAGAGCCAGCACTTGAGCTAGCTAGCTATTAATTATAAATGCCAATCTCTATCAGGAATTCCTTTTTATGTACAAGCGGTCTGTTCTGAGTACTTATTTTAGTGTTAATTAGAGGGAAGTGAAGATGAAGGGTTATCCAAAGATGAGCATTCATTACAAGGTCTGATGACCCCTTGTGCTTTTTCCTGGGGTGCCCTGGTGGTGTCCTGGCACAAGCAGATGCATTTAAGACGTTGATGTTTGAACTAAGTAGTAGTGAAGATCTCTAAGGAAAAGATCTACAGAACATTCTTGTTCCAGTGAGAGTGTCTGTAAGGGCTCATTTTCAGCACAGAAAATATTTAATTCTGAAATAACCACCAGTGGAGGGTCTGGAACATCTCTGTTGTAAGGACAGAATCTGAGAGCAGGGCAGGGAAGAGGAGAGAAGAGAGAAGAGAGAAGAGAGAAGAGAGAAGAGAGAAGAGAGAAGAGAGAAGAGAGAAGAGAGAAGAGAGAAGAGAGAAG